>NW_009260142.1:191916-207086 GCF_000687185.1 Egretta garzetta
CGGCTTGATGATCCTAAAGGGCTTTTCCAACCTAAATGATTCTATGATTCTATTCACCCTTTGTAACCCAGGCTTCAGCAGCGACCGAGTGGTCTGGCCAGATGAGCTGTGCTTGGGGATACAGTTTTCCAAATTGTGCACATGCCGTATTTAAAACTCATTTTTGAAGCAGTTTTTAACCTTTGGAAGTGGTTTTTCTAAGGCCAATAATCCCTCCGAACAGCATCCTATTTTGAGAATATTCTGTTCCAGCGTTGGGTATTTCCACAGTCACCGACTTTTCACCGGACGGTGACAGCCACAGGGGTGAGTGATGTATTTAATTGCTAAATTTCTACTCTACAAAGGGATGAGTAACGGCAGAGCTGCTTTTTTTTCCACCCCTTTCCCCAAATGGTTTTGGCGACGAAGGCTCGTAACTTCTCCAGCCTTCCAGCAGATTGATCCGAGAAGTTTTCCTGTGCCGATTCCGGTGTGAAAGTTGGTATTTAGAGAAAAAAAAAGAAAAAAAAAAAATGAAAAAAAAGGGGTGGAATGGCTGAATGGCAGCTCCGTGCTGCAAAAATGACCCAAATCACTTCTTATCGGCTCCTGGTGATGGTAAAATTGCGATACCTTTGTGGAAACCTCGCCGTGAGCTGCTGCGCTGAGCCAAGTCCAACTGCTGTCGGCATCTGGGCTGCCCCGCAGCGGGCTGTGCCCGGGCAGGTCTCGGGGCTCAGGAAAGAGCGAACTGGTTTGCGGGGGCAGAGAGGTCGCTTGGCAAGTGCTCGAGCATCGTTTTCAACTGATTAATTCTTTCCAGGCTAAATAAACATTTAGTCTTCTTTCAGGCTGAAGGATGGATCCATCTGTTTCTTCCTGGCGTGAGAAAAAAATAAAATCCAATATTCTAAAAGGCTGGAGGAAACTCCTGGATTAGCGAACGCGGAGGGATGCGCGCATGGTGGGTGCTGCTCCCGCTCTGAGCAAACCCTTTGCTGGCAGCAGCCGGGCTGTAGGAAGCGAAGACCGAGCGGGTGTCTCGCTCTGCCGCTTCGTTAATCAGCCGCACATTAAAAGCTTGGCTATTTCTGTGCCCTTATAGGCGACGGCTAAGAGGTAAAGTGGTTTCATGGGATACGAACGTTGAGTTTGGAGGATGGCGTGGGGCCGGCTGGTGAGCTGGACTGACCCGTCATAAATAAGATCTCCGAGAGCTTTGTGGGGCAGCAGCAGCCCTTCTCCGGGGGCTGGGAAATGCTCCATGCCATGGGGGGAAGGCATGGAGGAGGGAGATCACAGAATCATAGAATGTTTGGGGTTGGAAGGCACCCCTAGAGGTCATCTAGTCTGACCTCCCAGCAGTGAGCAGGGACACCGCTAACCAGATCAGGTTGCTCAGAGCCCCGTCCTGGAATGTTCCCAGGGATGGGGCCTCCACCCCCTCTCTGGGCAACCCCTGCCAGGGTTTCACCACCCTCATTGTGAAGAATTTCTTCCTTAGGTCCAGTCTTATATCCAGGTACCCCACGGCAGCCGGCTTGCGCGTCTCTCCCAGGTTAGGTCAACCATGTTTTGCCCTTGGGCTGAGCTAATGAGTATTTCCAGTTGAGTTTAAGTGTATGTTATACTCGATATGGCAACAAATACCTAAATAATAACTTCATACCATACCATACACCCAAGACCTACATAATCAGCTTTCTCCATCCCTGGGCATTTATTTCCTTCTGCTGCCTTTGAAATAATCAGAATTAGCTCATTTAGGACTGAGTTTTACCGCTCCTGCCAGGTTTAATCTCTCCCCAGCAGAGCACTGCCGTTTCCTCTTTCTACACCCAAATTCTTTGGTGCAGGTTGCCCTGGGACAAAGCTGGGGCATTTCCTCTAAACCTCTTTTTGGGTTTTTTTTTTTGTTAGTGGGTCTGTGGTTTTCATATTGGATGGTCTTTACTGAGCAGAAGTGATGCGAGGACTCGTCAGAGGTGCTTTGGATGTCTCTAACCGCTGCGAGGAACTTCTAAATTGATTTCTTTTACCTTGCTTGCTGCTGTAACATCAACTTGGGGAAATAATTTCTGGCTTTATCACAGAATCACAGAATCCCAGCATGGCCGGGGTTGGCAGGGCCCTCGGGAGCTCACCCAGTCCCACCCCCCTGCCCAAGCAGGCTCACCCAGAGAAGGGGGCACAGGACAGCGTCCAGGCGGGGGTTGAAGATCTCTGGAGAAGGAGACTCCACAGCCCCCCTGGGCAGCCTGGGCCAGGGCTCGGCCACCCTCACAGTCAACAAGTTCTTCCTCACGTTCAACTGAAACCTCTTCTGCTTCTGTTTGTGCTCATTGCCCCTTGTCCTGGCTGGGCACCACTGAGAAGAGTCTGGCTCCGTCCTCGTGGCATCCACCCTTAAGATATTTGTATATGTTGATAAGATCCCCTCTCACTCTTCTCTTCTTCAGGCTGAACAAGCCCAACTCTCTCAGCCTTTCTGAGAGGTCACAGCTGTTAAAGCTGGGAAAGCGGGAAAAAAAGGGCAGAGGGGTTCCCGAACTTGGCACGAGTGCCGCAGCCACCTGTCCGCGAGCCTCAACGGTTTTCCAAGCCGAAATATGTTTTGATTGCAAATAATTTCCTTTAATCCCCCCCAAACAGATCGGGATTTAATAATTGCTGCTTGAATTATCGCTAGCGAATTCAGATCGGTGCTGCCGCAGGCGTTGCTGCCGTCCTCCGGCACGGAAAGGAGCGTGTGAATGGAGGTGGTGAGGGACGAATCTCTGGGGGAACACCAAAGCTGTTCCGGTTCGGGATATTTTATATGGAAAAAGGTTTTATGACTCGGTAGGGAGGAGCACGGGGTGCAGAAGGCAGCATCTCTGCTTGCTTTAAATTCCTTTTTAAATGCAAGAATAAAAGGGGGCAAAGGAGAAACGTTATTTTTGGCACGGGAAGGAACTTTCTTTGTGGGAGTTGTGTTCATGAGTGAGACAGCGGGAATGTTTTCCTGTTCCTTCCTAACAAATTCCCAGTCTCTTCTGCACCTAAAATAACCTTGTTTCAGCCCGAAACAGGGCTCGGCACTGCTCTAGCGGGAATCAGGGCATGGACATGTGCTCTCGGTCGGGTGGAAGAGATGGGAAGATGCTGGGAAGCTCCAGCGTGGAAGTCCAAAGACACGAGTGGGTTGGATTTTTTTTCCATCCATGTAAAAAAAACTGCATGGGACAGGGCAATGGCTTCGGCGAAATGAGCTAAAAAGTTGCGGTTTTATTCTTATATTAGGTTAAAATCTCCTTCTGCCATTTTTTTTAATACTTGGCGAAGCTGAAATTTCCTTCTAAGCATGAACAAGAGGGACGGGAATTCAGGTGAGCAGCTGCAGGGGCTTCAAAAAAGGAGCACAGCCTTGAGGGGTAAAGAAAAAGCTGCTTGAAAAAAATAAAATACCCCAAAAAAAGTGTGTCCAGGTTGCTTCTGAGCGCTTAACCACCCCCATCTTGGACCTTTCTCCAGGAGGGATTATTTTCATTTCAGGGTTACTTCTTTTCTGCGCTTGAGCAGTGCACATGGCTTGCTCTGAACAGGGAGGTTTTTGGTGATGGAGGTGGTGGTGGGAAGCCAGGGGTCTTGTCTTCTGCAATTGGTGGGATCCACCACTAAAATGTTCTTCAGGAGCTTAGAATCATCAAATCTTAGGAGGGTTTGGGTTGGAAGGGACCTCTGAAGATCATCTAGGCCAGCCCTTCTGCCATGGGCAGGGACATCTTCCACTAGATCAGGTTGCTCAAAGCCAACTTCACCTTGGGGAGGCCAACCTCACCTTGGTTCTCCACAATGTAAGCTGATGGGAGGATGTTTTTCTCCTTGGAAGGGTTGAAACGTAGCATTTCTATGTGGATCCGAGCGTCCTGTATCAAAGTTGCTCTAGTAAGGTGTTTTCTTTTTAATTTGGCCATGGTGCTGTTCTGAACTTCCGGGGCTTTCAGGATAAAAAACCTGATAAATAAGAAGGGAGAAAAAAAAGACCTCCTTGGACGACGCATGAAGCTGTGTGGTTGGCACTAACGAGGCACCCTGTCGCCGCTTGTAGTCGCGGAGGTTAATCTTTTATTATCAGTGGGTTTGTGTTGGGGCAGGGTGAGTGTTAGGCAGCGCCGCCCTTACCCCCGGTCCCAGGGCATCGTAGCGGGCGCCTGCCTGCAGATCTCCATCACTGCCACCTCTGCACAGGTCGCATGAACCAGCTTGCAAATGGGAGGGAGGGCAGGGTTTACGGTGGCCGTATCCAGAGCTACCCATGGCATCGCGCTACCCAAAACGCTCCGGAGGCTGGGGTCTGGCCGGGAGGGTTTCTCGGCAGAACCTCCACGTGAAATCGGGTAAGATGCGTTTCGTCAAGAAGCTGAGAGTGCGCTGCCCGCCCAGGGAGCACGGCTTTGGGCTGCTGGGAGACTTTTTGCCTGCGTTTGTGAAACTCTCGGCTCCTATTTTGCTTTTTTATTTTTTTTTTTTTTTTTTCCTGTTGGCGATGCTGAAGCAAGGCTTCCTCCGGCAGGTTTTTTAAAATTTTATTTTATGAGAACAGTCGGTTATGACTCCCCAAGTGCCGTAAAAGTTAATGTGATAGTCGCTCTGCGCCTGTGCTCATTTTTATAATTTTTTATTTTATGAAACAGGACAGGGAGCTTAGTGACTTATTACTATTCATTTCGTTTCAATGCGGTAAATATTGATTCAGTTGGGGGTTTTCAATTTAAACCACTCGGCGATTATATAAAATATTACTAGCCTCTGAAATTATGCTTACCGATCCCTTCGGCTGCTCATTAATGAAGGAGTGCAATTTTTAGATCCCTTTGCTTTCATCATTCTAATAAATGGGCTAAGCTCCCTTTTCGCACAGAAGGTGCTGTAGACTCAGCTAGCAGGGGCTTGACAGCCTCGATGCAGCTCTTAATTTGGAGCTGGTTTCAAAGGATTTTGTATTTTTTTGTTGTTGTTGTTGTTTCGAGACGCGTAGGTCTCTTCCTCTGATTCTTCAGCCATGACGGAGCTGGGGAACGACAACTGGGATAAATGGAGCTGGTTCGGCCCTGCACCATTCAAAGATGACATGTCCTGGGCTTCTCCCACCATTGGGTCCTTGGGTATTGCCTGAACTCAAAGGACCCGTTTACATGTGTCGCAAAGAATGAGGAAAGAGATATGAGAAGAGGGAGAGGGGGAACGAAGCCTGAGCGGTGTAAATAGCAATGGTAGAAGGGTCCCATTAGCTGTGGAGAAGCTGGTCGCTTGGGGCATCCTATGGACGATGGGTATTCTCATGGTAAAGCTCTACATGTAATCGGCTCAGTCAACTCACAAAGCGTTGCTTCAACATGGGACAGAGGTGTTGAAGCATATCCTTGTAGGGATGGGTTTAAACAAGCCTTCAGAAAATTTCTTAGGTGCCACTGTGGGCTTGGTTGCAAGCTGGTGGTGGTTGGGTTGTAGGCTGGGGATGTTGCTCGTCCCTAGATGAGCCTGTTGGATTTTGCAGGGGCTTTTCCTTCCCATTCTTGGACTTCTCCATCCCTGCAGTCTCCTGTTGAGTCCTTTGGAGTGCAAGCCCCTTGCCATGCTCCTCCTGGCATCTCCTCACTAGAAGGATGTGAGTCTGTGATGTCCATATGCCACTTGCCCTGAAAGATCAGAGCAAACTTCTCCAGCCTGCCTGTCCCGAGGCTTTGGAGAACAGAACAAAGGCGGATGCAGGATCATAGAATCATAGACTCCTAGAATGGTTTGGGTTGGAGGGGACCCCTGGAGGTCATCTAGTCCAACCCCCCTGCAGTGAGCAGGGACACCTTGAACCACATCAGGTTGCTCAGAGCCCCATCCAACATGGCCTTGAATGCTTCCAGGGATGGGGCCTTCACCCCCTCTCTGGGCAACCCCTGCCAGTGTTTCACCACTCTCATTGTGAAGAATTTCTTCCTTAGATCCAGTCTAAACCTACCCTGGTTTAGTTTAAAACCATTACCCCTGATCCCCAGATGTCCCGATGGGATTTGAAAGGAACTAAAACATTCAGACCTTAGGGAGCATCCCCACATGCAACAGTTGAGTGTTGTCAAATTTTGGGGTTAAGCAGCGGGGCAGGAAAGATGAAAAGTGTTAATTGGTGGGGAAGAACCCAGCTGCTGGTTGCAAAGTGCCTTCAAGATGAGAAGAAGGGAAAGCTCAGATTGGCCTCAAGTTCTCTGCTCCTTTTAAATGCAACAAGAATACATGATGGCCAGGAGGAGACTCAGAAATCATCTGGTTTAGCAAGAGCTGCATTAATTGGATCAATGCTAATATGTGATTTAAAATACATTGTCAATGGAGCAGAGTATTTGGCCGAGAACCTGGTGTGACGGGTGAGTTACGATGTTGTATCTCTTGGGGCAGAGACATTCTTCTTTGTGTTGTGCTTTGCACAGCACTTAACCCTTGGTGGACTTCCCTGAAAATAAGTGATGATGTGGCCAAAAAGAACCTGGATGAGCCTTCAAATCGGAAAAGAAAGAACTAAAACTCCGCTGCTGTGCACGCTGCCATGTAGCCAACGTACATAATTAAACACTGCTTTAAATACCACTTTTAGGCCAGTTTTAAGGGTGGTAGTAAACTACCTTTGCAATAATCAATAGATTTTTAGACTACTTGCATATTTCAAACTTGCCAGCCCGGTTTCCCCGAGTATTTAGTAGCTAATCTTACCAATTTGTTGCGGCATGATTGAGACCGCTGCAGTGAAGGTGACCGCGAATGCCTTTGCCGTAATGCCTTTGTGCGAGTGGATTTTTGTCTGCTAAATTCAAATAATTTCACCTTTCTTATGCAAACTCTTTGAGTAATACGCTCATCAGGTTGTTGGGTACCTATTGCTGAAGATAAATGCCTATTCCTTTAATAGGAAGATTGAAAAGGAGTTTCTGAAGTCCTGCTTGAAGTAGTCGTTGTTGGGATTTGAGGACTTAATTTGCGGTGGACGATCACGCAGCACACGGCACGCACCTGGAGTTTTGGAGCAAGGTAGACAGCTTCCACCAGAGACTGACAGAAGTTGGGGACCAACTTCCCAGATTCCCTTGAAGTCCCCTCTGTGAGCTTCAACCACTTATGGATTTTTAATTGCTTTGTAAAATTGCAGAATCATCGAATCATGGAATGGGTTGGGTTGGAAGGGACCTTTGAAGAGCATCCAGTCCAACCCCCTGCCATGAGCAGGGACATCTTCAACCAGATCATGTTGCTTAAAGCCCTGGCCAACGTGACCTTGAACATGTCCAGGGATGGGACATCCACAACTTCTCTGGGCAACCTGGTCTGGTGTCTCACCACCCTCAATGGAAAAATTGTCTTCCAAACCGACCCTCTTTGAGCTTAAAACTGTTGCCTCTTGTCCTGTCACTACAGGCCCTGCTAAAAAGCCTCCACCTTTCTTATCAGCCCCCTTAATATATTGAAAGGCCTCAAACAGGTCTTCCCAGAGCCTTCTCCTCTCCAGGCTGAACCACCCCAACCCTCCCAGCCTCTCTCCATAGCAGAGCTGTCCCAGCCCTTGGAGCGTTTCCGTGGCCTCCTCTGGCCCTGCTCCAACAGGGCCCTGTCTGTCCTGGGCTGGGGACCCCTGAGCTGGACGCAGGGCTCCAGGGGGGTCTCAGGCCAGCGGAGCAGAGGGGCAAAATCCCCTCCCTCGCCCCGCTGGCCCCGCTGCTGGGGCTGCAGCCCAGGATAGGGTTGGCTTTCTGGGCTGCCAGCGTGCGTTGCCAAATATTTTGGTCTCTTGCGACGATGGTAAATACCGTACCAGTCGGTTTGCGTTCTGCTGGTGTGGTTTATCTCGTTACGGCAGGGAACCGATTTGGGCTTCCAAAAGTGAGGTAGCAAGCAGGAGATTTTTCCTTTAATACTGCAAAGCCAGGCGGTCGCTCACGTTTGTGCCACCCAGGAACATGATCCTTTTATTGCGATGGAGGCTTGCGAAGTCATTTGTCCTAGTTGATGGAGTATTTATGATGGCAGCTCTGGATGGTGTTTCCCTTAGATTGAATTTCAGCAGCTGGCAGGAATTGCTCCCGTTCTCCCCATTGGTTGCTTTTCGCCTGTCAGGACACATTGCCACGTCTTACCTGTTTGCTCCTGTCCTTTGATTTAATTCCTGGCCATAGGTACAACCCGAGCGTGGGAATCTTTGGAATTTCTATACTGCTCTATACGTATGTATTGGCTTCCTCCTCCCCTTTTTTTTTTTTTTTTTTTTTTTAATGCCTGCTCAATATTCAAGGAACATAAAACTGTTCGCCACTTATCATGAGCCGTTATCACCACAACTCTTCACAATTATTAATAATAGCGCTTAGTTTTGTGTATTGCTTTTCATTACAGCTCTCGAGGCAAATAATAGATGCAGGGGAAGTATTGCTAATGGTCGGGTCGCAGGCTGGGAAGCAGCAGAGCTGTTGTTGCTTCTTCAGGAGAGCAGGTTTTGATCCATTTCTGTGGTTCTTGGTGGGCACCTACCACAAGGGGAACCTCTTGGGCATGCTCCTCTGCACCATGCTGTGTCCTCCTTACAGACCATGACTGCGTTTGGATGCCGATGAAGATGCTTTAGGATCTGCAATGGACATTTTGGTCCACCCCACCCTTGCATGGGGAGCTGTGTTTTGGGGGAAGAATGAGGTAAATGTGAGTAGGTGATGATGTGTATGTGTCCTGGTGCGGCCAAGCCCTGGGCAGGTCATGTAGGCCGGCCAGTCCCACCAAGGTGCTGGGGAGCCCTAGAACCTCCCAAGCCTTTGGGGTGTGAGTCTTCCTCCTTAGAGATATTAAAAACCTCCATCTAGACACAGTCCTGGGGTACCAGCTCTGGTTGGCCCTTCTTGAGCAACGGGTTGGACCAGATGACTTCCAGAGGTTCCTTCCAACCTCAACCATTCTGTGGTTATGTGTTTGCTCCTCAAGACCTCTGGGCATTGCTGTAGCCAAGCGTGGCACATCCTATCTTGAAGCACCAGGATGTCCAGGGGTATGTCATATAAAAAATAAGGCAGGTGGTTGGACTCGCTGCAAGCCTGAGATGACTTGGTCTTGCATGAACCCTGGGAGACCTGGAGTTTGCTGGTGGGTCAGAGAGCTCCTGCTCCATCTTTGCTCTGCAGAACAGCTTTTTCCAAACCCATCCTTGAATTCTCCATCCCGTGCTTCTCTCTGCTGCCTGGTTTTCACAGTTGGGTGGTGGTTGTCTTCAGCTTGAGTCCAGAAAGTAGCAGGCACCCAAGGTTTGGGTAATGAGCACCATGCCACTGGGAAAGGCGACTTGTTTCTTTTCTTCTGCAAGTTAGCAATGGTTTTGGTTTTTTTTTTTTCCCCTTTGTTTTGGGGGTTGTTTTTATTTTCTTTTTTCCCAGCTCAGCAAGGTTCAGCGGTTTGGCCTTGTACACCGCAAGGCGTAAGAAACACCCGGTTTAATTTGCGGTTAGATATCTGTTAAGATTGCATCCACTTCCCCAGTCAGCACTTAATTGGCAAGTCGCTTGATTTAACAGCGTGGGAGCCGGCACCGGAAAAATGGCTTGAATAAATCACTGCCTGACGCCAGAAAATAGATATAATCTCAACATTAACTACATTAATAGTAGCAGGAGCCGAATTAAGAAAGCCATAAAGTATAGGCAGGAGAATATAAATTATAACCTTCTCGCTGTCTTCTCCACACTCTGCTTTCCTTCCTCCCCCGGACCCTCGCCCAGCCGGTGGCATGCGGTCGGGCCGATGTTGGCTCTCACTGGGGAGGGGTTGTGGTTGGCTCTGTTGGGGACAGGATGAGGAGCAATGACCCCAGTCCACCCCTCTTCCAATTTGTGTCGCTTCTTCGGGGGCACCACCAGACTTGGCCTAATCAGTTTTAGCGGCTTAATATTGATTTCGAAAGGATCCAGAATGCGAGGTAATTGCTCTGCTGTTGCAATCATGCATTTCATTTCTTCCCTCCTTGGTCCTGGCTGTGGCCATGTGGTCTTTTATGGTCCTCTGATTACATATATTTTTAACGTGATTATTTTGGGCTGGGCAGGGGGAGGCAAAACACTTTCTAATGATGTGGAAGGAAATCTTCATTAGGGTACGGGCTTTGCACATCTGCACGTGGTGAAGTGGCCATCCCCCAGGGCCGGGGGAACCCGTGGCAGATCCCTCAGCTCTTTGCTGTTGCGTGTCCGTGCTGTTGTTTCCAGGCTGTTTTGGGGAAAGCTGTGCCTTCATTTCCCATCTGTGAAAACAAGGGAAAGCAGCTCGGGTAAGCGCCATGAGGACTTGTTTTCCCTGATGCTGTTGCTGTGGGAGAAGGTGGCCTTCACTTCTCCTGCTCTTCAAGAAAGCCTGGCGAGATCCAGGGAAGGTCTCCCTCCAGCTTTTGCATGCCATGGGGTGCAAAAAACCATCTCAGCTCTTCCACCTCTTGCTTTTTCCATTTGTGCTGGCGTCAGCACTTTATAAAGTTGGAAGTGCATCTGTTTGGTTTTTCTTTTTCTTTTCAATCAGGCGTTAGGTCCAGCTTTGGTTTGAAAGATGACTTTTTTAGGTTTTGCTGTAAACATAGTGGAGATATTTGGCAGTCCTGGGATGGAGGTGGTGGCTGAACATCCTTGGATGGTCGTCTGGGGATGATCCTTGGGTGATCGTCCCACATCCTGAGCGGGAAAATGACCTAAAGGTGCCAAATTGGTACCTGCCTGCTTGCGAGCTTGTGCCTTAGAGCATCATTAAAGTCCTTTTTCATCCACCTTTGCACCGAGGGGGTGTTGTCAAGAGGGGGATGATGATGCCATGGAAGTGACCGTAAGCGCAAGACACATCCCACCTTAACGTGGCCGTGGAGGGCCGTGTCATTTTCACGAGCTGGATGCTGGTTTGGGGTTTATTTAAGAAGTTTTCCCCATTTTATTTTTTCGTTCTGGAGCCGTGAGTTGCTCTGGCTCTGGTGCCAGCAGAGGGAGACAGCTCTGTACGAGTCCTCTGTGGGCAAGGCCAACAGCTCATTTTGTTTTAATGAGAGAGCAACAGTGACATTTTTTTGGGCTTCGCATGCACGTTGAACACACATTGCTTTGCAGCGCCGACGTCCTGAAATGAGGGACCGGTGGCTTTTTGAGCCATCAAAATCCAATATAACAGAGCGACTTTATTGGAGATGTCTATACCCTGTGTGGGTTCATAGCCCCTATTTCCCAGCAAATGCCACAAACATTTTGCACGTCATTTTGCTTCTATGCTGGACCCTCCTTTTTTTTCTAATTTCACTGGCACAGTCCCAGATCGAGGGCATCTCTGTGCCATTTGGAAGCATGTGGATGATCCTCTCTTGCTGCTGGGGCTTTATCTAGAAGCCGTGCATGAGCGACGGCTTTGGCAGATGATCATCCAAACACCTTGGAAAAATATTGAAGGCCTGCCCTGCCTATAGGACCAACATGTGTGGTTTTTTCCTAGGGACCTGATAAATCAGTCTGAGAGGTGCACAGAGCAGCCCTGCCGAGATGGACTTGGGGGTGCTGGTGGACAAAAAGCTGGACATGAGCCAGCAATGTGCGCTGGCAGCCCAGAAGGCCAACCCTACCCTGGGCTGCATCAGGAGAAGCGTGGCCAGCAGGGCGAGGGAGGGGATTCTGCCCCTCTGCTCCGCTCTGGTGAGACCTCCCCTGGAGCCCTGCGTCCAGCTCTGAAGCCCTCAGCACAAGGAGGACATGGACCTGTTGGAGCGGGGCCAGAGGAGGGCTACTAAAATGCTCCGAGGGCTGGAGCCCCTCTGCTCTGAGGCCAGGCTGGGAGAGTTGGGGGTGTTCAGCCTGGAGAAGAGAAGGCTGCGGGCAGAGCTGAGTGCGGCCGGTCAGGGCTTCAAGGGGGCCCAGAGGAAAGGGGGGGACAAGCTTTTTAGTAGGGCCAGCTGTGACGGGACAGGGGGGGATGGTTTTAAACTGAAGCAGGGTAGGTTTAGACTGGATCTAAGGAAGAAATTCTTTCCAGTGAGGGTGGTGAAACCCTGGCAGGGGTTGCCCAGAGAGGGGGTGGAGGCCCCATCCCTGGGAACATTCCAGGCCAGGTTGGCCAGGGCTGTGAGCAACCTGATGTGGTTCAAGGTGTCCCTGCTCCTGCAGGGGGGTTGGGCTGGGTGACCTCTGGGGGTCCCTTCCCACCCAAAACATTCTATGATTCTATGATTTTATGAAACCATGTAGCTGTCTTGACGCCTATGGAGTTGTCACCACGCTGAGATTTAGCGTGCTGACAGCTCGGCACCGATGAGGTTCCCCAGCAAGCTGGTAGATGACCGGTGTGGCTGAAACACGCCACGTGGCCGTGTTTTTTTTCTGCGGGAGGTCTCTTTTAAGCTCTCTAACTAGCAGAGCCATCTTGGAGTTAGTGGGAACGCTGGGCAACTCCTCCAAGCCTAATGGTGAGGTTTGCTCGGGATGATGCCATCAAGCAGTTGATTTTAGAAGCTGGATCTTGAGCCCAAGTGGGTGATTTTCATCCTAATTGGTATCAGTTTTACTGTTTCTCTGGCCTGATCTAAGGGGACTGTGTGTTTGTAAATGGTGAGTGCGCACACGGGGATGCTGAGTGTTGTCAGCGAGATGCTGTTACACGATTACGTGCAGATGCTTTTTCCTTATTGCTGCTGTGAAAGCTGGAATGGTGCTTCTCGAGGTAGGGGAAGCTCTAGGAAAGATCTACATTAATTTAGGCACGGCTGGACTTCAGCTTATCGTCGCTCTGATGTACGAGGCAGCCGGTGCTGGAGCGAATCCCTCTTTGCCAAGAGGGACCTGGGAGTCCTGGTAGACGACAAGCTGACCATGAGCCAGCAGTGTGCCCTTGTTGCCAAGAAGGCCAATGGTATCCTGGGGTGCATCAAGAAGAGCGTGGCCTGCAGGGCGAGGGAGGTTCTCCTCCCCCACTGCTCTGCCCTGGTGAGACCCCACCTGGAGTACTGTGTCCAGTTCTGGGCTCCCCAGTTCAAGAAGGATGAGGAACTCCTAGAGAGAGTCCAGGGGAGAGCAACTAGGATGATGAGGGGACTGGAGCATCTCCCCTTTGAGGAAAGGTTGAGAGAGTTTGGCTTGTTCAGCCTGGAGAAGAGAAGACTGAGAGGGGACCTCATCAACACATGCAAATATCTGAAGGGTGGAAGTCAAGAGGATGAAACCAGACTCTTTGCAGTGGTGTCCAGCAACAAGACAAGGGCAATGGGTACAAACTGAAACATAAGAGGTTTCAGCTGTATATAAGGAAAAACTTCTTGACTTTGAGGGTGACAGAGCCCTGGCCCAGGCTGCCCAGGGGGCTGTGGAGTCTCCTTCTCTGGAGATATTCAACCCCCTCCTGGACGAAGTCCTGTGTAACGTGCTCTAGGAGAACCTGCTTTAGCAAGGGGGTTGGACTGGATGATCTCCCGAGGTCCCTTCCAACCCTTGCCATTCTGTGATTCTGTGAATTTGTGGTGTTTGCTCGCCCAGCGCTGGGCTTTTCAGTGCTGGCAAAGCCTTTCCCTTGCATGGGGCTCTGTACAGTGCATGTCAATGAGCGACTGGTCTATACCGATAGGCATATAGTAAATATTCAAATGTGTGCTTCACTTCTGATCCTAGGAGGATTGTTGGGAACCCCAAGAGTTGGTTTTTTTTCTTAATGGAGTGGAGACCATACCCTGTCTTTCCTCTGCCCTGCTGGGTTTGGAGTGTGGTCCCGTGCTCAGGGAGAATCATAGAATCACAGAATGGGTTGGGTTAGAAGGGACCTTTCAAGGTCATCTCGTCCAACCCCCCTGCAGGGAGCAGGGACATCTTCAACCAGATCAGGTTACTCACAGCCCCCTCCAACCTGACCTTGAATGTTCCCAGGGATGGGGCCTCCACCACCACTCTGGGCAACCCCTGCCAGGGTTTCACCACCCTCAGTGTAAAAAATTTCTTCCTTAGATCTAGTTGGAATCTCCCCTCTTTTTGTTTAAAACCATCACCCCTTGTCCTATTGCTACAGGCCCTGCTAAAAAGTCTGTCCCCATCTTTCTTAGAAGGCCCCTTTAAGTGTGTCAAGGCCACACGCAGGTCTCCTCAGAGCATTCTCTTCTCCAGGTTGAACCACTCCAACTCTCCCAGCCTCTCTCCACAGCAGAGCTGTCCCAGCCCTTGGACCATTTCCATGGCCTCCTCTGGCCCTGCTCCAACAGGTCCCTGTCTGTCCTGGGCTGGGGACCCCCGAGCTGGACGCAGGGCTCCAGGGGGGTCTCAGGCCAGGGGAGCAGAGGGGCAGAATCCCCTCCCTCGTCCCGCTGGCCCTGCTGCTGGGGATGCAGCTCAGGATAGGGTTGGCTTTCTGGGCTGCCAGCGCATATTGCCAGGTTGATATCCCATTTTTCACCCACCAGTACCCCCCAGTCCTTCTCCGCAGGTCTAGCATGACCTTCTCAACTTCTTAATTTCCAGCCTTTTGGTTCGGTTGCAACCTGCTTTACAACGTCCTGATAGCTCCTCTTGAAATGGATTTTTAAAAGCGTCATCTTACGGCGAATTTTCCTTTCCATCTTGTTGTTTATTAGGCTCTTAAAGGGAAAGCTTGTAATGCATCCATTGATCGAAATACCAATTGAATAGATGTGAGCACATAAAATAGTCCCGACCCTTTAATAATGGAGCAATATCATTTGTAATGTAGGCAATGCAATTAGTATTGCTAACCAATACACTGCCCCTTGATGGGTGCCATTGAATCATTTTTATACATTACAGTATATACCGCGTCCGAGCAGACTTCTTTTAAGTGTCTGCCCGGTGAGTATCTTATATATTGACGCTCTCAGAAGTGTCGGACCTTTTTTTTCGTTCACTTGGAAGTAGATCTAATTTCTTTAGATTCATTTATAAAATATACATGTATACATTTATAAAATATATATGGGCATAGATAGAAGTGTATATACTTACGCCGCACTTGGATTAATAGATTTGCTGCCTGGATCGTCTGATTACAGGGTAGCCAAGAGTTCACGCTAAGGAATCAGAAGCTGACAACTCTGCTTCGGTTGTTTTGTGGGTCAGCCTGTACGAGATGCCTAAAAGCCACAATACGGGGTGTGTGTATATATATATATATATATA
>NW_009260142.1:207160-212698 GCF_000687185.1 Egretta garzetta
TATACATGTAACAACTGCCTGCTTTAAGTTTAGAGAAACAAGCCTGCAGCAGAAACGTAAGCGTGTTATTTGGTCCTTAGGATAATATAAAGGCAGAAAACCCAATTCTCTAAGAGGGGAAAAAAAAAATCAGAAGCAGCATTTATACACTGTTGTCTGTGCCTTAGTAGGTAAATTAAATTTAATTTTAAAAATTGCATTACCATGGATAGGTATCTATCCCTAGCCAAAGCCCCTATAGCCGTGGGCACGCGGCTTTCCGGAGCTGGCCAGGAGTTGGTGTTTTCTCAGCGGATAATTCCCTTAAGCGCAGCCTCGCTGAACTTCTTTAACCTCTTCCGTGCTGAGTCGGTGCCTGATGCACGGTTTTCCGTTGAGCCCTGCTGCCTAACCGAGATAGTCGTTTGCTTGCATTCAAATCTCTCATCTGTTCTTGCTCTTCTTAATATTATTACTATTTCCTGCGTGAGAAAAAAAGCATTTAAAGAGAAACCGGCTCTAGAAAAAACAATCATGCCAGGTATTTTTGGAAAGCAGGCAGGAAGGGAAGCCTCGAGTGAGGTTTGGCTATATGTCTAGCTGATTATTTGGGAAAATATTGGAAGTTGAGGCTGCTTGGGCTTTGAGGGAGATGCAGACGGCTTTGGCCACTTTCGCTTTAGCCGGCAGTGCCACCGGCCTACTGTGGTGGCTACAGATGCAGCATCGAAATGGTTTTGATCCTCAGCAATTAGCCTTGTGGGTTGAGCCCGCTGTTTAGGATTTCCCAAATCAGCTTATGCTCTGCCCAGCGTGGATAGAACTCGATCGTCGATCGACTCGGTAACGCAAAATGTGGGAAACGCCCGCTGTACGGAAATGCGCGGTGCTTCGATCCGAGCGGTGACGGTGCTTGGCGTTTGCATGGTGCTTCCTACGGCTTTGTGCGGTAGAAAAGCAAGCGGGAAGGCTCAATATTGCCACGCTTGGACCACGTCCAAAGATCTGAAATATGGTTTACTACCCTCTGGTATGAGCAGACGAATGTGTATCACTTCTGCGCCAGGATGGAAGAACAACTATGACCTGCTCTCGCTCTCCTTCTCGTTTTAGAGGGCTCTGTAGCCCATCAACGAGGGTGGTAGGACACTGCCTTGGAGGGATTAAGCCTTAATGTCCTATTCCACGTGGACGTGGGACCTGGCGCTGCCCAAACAGCGTCATTCTCAGTGTGGGCACCCTGCTGGAGCACGACTTAGATGCTAAAGCCGGTAACACCTGCCTGTCTCCTATGCTGAAAGAGATCCATTTCAGCTAATCAGAATTAAACCGTAATGAACTTTGTCCAATCGTCTGAGCTAATGGGGGTAAAAGGAATCTAATTAATGGGACAATGGTCCCCGAGTCTTCCTGGTATAATTACTGATGTGCTGCAGCATTAGAGCGGCGGGTTGGAAAGCTGTGTATTAGGGGTTGTCAGCATTTCCATTCTCAATCTTAGCTTAAGCGGTTTAATGGGACGCTGTCATGGGGTTTAGGCTGAAAGTTGACCTACCTTGAAAACAGCTTCATCTGGGCAATCACATCTCCTAGAATGGGTCTTTTGTCTTTTTTTTTCTGGGCCAGTGTTGCAGTGGAGAAGTTTTTATAATGGAAACCGAAGAACTTGAGTAACTTTGAAACGTTTCAGAAGATCATTCCATGGCTCTCCGTGGGTGGGATCGGACCCCTCATTGGAGAGAAGCCAAGCAAAGTGGTTTTGAGTTGGGCTCCCAGATGAGCTGGGAGTGAGCAGAGCTGCTTTGGGCTGGGCTTGGTCTTCCGAAAGATGGGGAGGAGGTATCTAACCACCTGGAAGCTCTGGAGAAGAGGCATGCAAGAACCTAAGCGTGAGGAACTGAAACAGCCAGGGAGATGTAGGATGAAAGGGGAACTGAAGCTATGGACTATTTAGGCAGTGTTTCAGAAATTGCGAAGAAAACGATGTGCAGAGATAGGGGGAGCAATGAAATGGGAGAGAGTAGCCAGCAGAGTAGGAGACCTCAACAAAAACTTGCTTAGTCCCTACCTGAATAGAAGAGTCCACTCAGTCATTGGAGTAGACACGGTCTTGGCCAGAAGCTCTCTGTAGAAATCCCTGTGGACCTAAAATCCTGGCAAATAGTCTGAATGCAGTCGTCTTGGCCGAGACCCTCTGGTTGTGAGGTAGCAAAATAAACTGAGCTGTTGTCGACCAGGGGAGAAGGTTTTGGATGAAGACAGAAAATAAGAGGCCGTTGTAATGCCAGCCACCCTTTAGGAAAGCAAGAGCCACAAGAAGATGAGTGATTGAGACCGCAGCAGCTGTTTGCTTTCAGAAACGATGATGAAACATTAATTACAGGCAGAAGCGGCATCCTGCCGAGAGTAATATTGTCCTACTGGCAGCTCAGCAAAGATACACTTAGCTGGCGGAGCCGGGCACCTTCTCACGGGTGAGGCTGATGTGATGGGGATGGCGGAAAATGCGGAAGGAAAAAACATCCTGGAGCCTGGGTGTGGGTCTGGAAGGTTTATGGCAAGAAATGAAATGGGTGGCTTAATGTCTCTCTCAGGTTACATATGATATGGAGGAAGAGCCAGCACATTGGGGTGGCTTTGGCTGGTTTCTGGTGCTTCGCAGGTCTCACAAATCGTAAGAGTCGTAGGAGAGGTCCTAGAATCATAGAATGTTTTGGGTTGGAAGGGACCCCTAGAGGTCATCTAGTCCAACCCCCCTGCAGGGAGCAGGGACACCTTGAACCACATCAGGTTGTTCACAGCCCCGGCCAACCTGGCCTGGCATGGTCCCAGGGATGGGGCCTCCACCACCTCTCTGAGCACCGGACACCACAGTGGCAGCAGGATAAATTCAGTTCAAATCATGAAGCCCAAGAACAGCTCGGTCTAGTTAGAAAGGATCTTCACGTACAGGTCATGCTCAGTGCAAACCCAAACTTCCATGGTGGGATGGCTTCAGTCTGTAACTGCACCTACAGCTACTCTGAGCTTCCATGCCTTGCTCACCACCACTGCGCCAGAGTGCTCATCACTCACTCAGACAACCTACAGATACCTCTATAAATTAATGAGACATACTTCACTCTCTAATTTTAATGTCGATTCCTGCAGTGCTGGAGGATGCAGGACCTTCTGCCTTCAGGGCGATGATCTTAGCAGGGCAAGTTCTCCAGCCAAAAAGCCCCAAGGGAAGGGGTGGGCAATCCTCTCTCCCTTTTCTCCTTGCCATCAGGATGAGAAGAGCCATAGGGCTCATAAGTTTGCTTATGCAGCGGCACACGTGGAGGTAAAAATGATCCTGGAGTGGAGACACTTATATTTGCACAATAGGGATGAAATTCACCCTTGTGCTAAGGCCACGATGACCCCAGTGCAGCAGGGAAATCTTATTTAACCTTGATTTAGGGACAGGGCTTTCAACGCATCCAGTAACAATTATGATCTTAACCTAATTCTGTGCCTGTAGCAGACGATGGCTTTTGGTTTGTCCCTCTGTCACCAGCCTCTGGTTGCTCAGTTCCAGGTTCATTAGAAAAGGAGATGCTAATTAAACTCATGCCATTATCAAAACTTTCAAATTTAACAGGAAAATTTGGTTGTTATCCCCAGGTAGTTAAACCCTCAGTCAATATCTGTCTACAATAATCCTCTCTGCCTGTACTGGGGGGTTCTCTGAGTTGGGAAACCACCCACAGAGAGCGGCGTTTCCTCCATGACATTGGCTCTGAGCTGTTCCACTTGTGTTGGGTCAGCAGCTGGGTGACGTCATGGAATCATAGAATGGTTTGGGTTGGAAGGGCCCTTAAAAACCATCTGGTGCCAACCCCACTGCCATGGGCAGGGTCACCTTCCTCTAGATCCGCTTGCTCAAAGTCTCATCCACCCTGGACTTGAACACTCCCAGGGAGGGGGCATCCACAGCTTCTCTGGGCAACCTCTGCCAGTGTCTCACCACGCGCACAGTCAAGAATTTCTTCCTCATCTCCAACCTAGATCTACCCTCTTTCACTTCCAAACCCTTATCCCTCCTCCTATCACTACATTCCCTGATCAAGCGTCCCTCCCCATCTTGCCTCCAAGCACCCTTGAAGTACTGGAAGGCTGCTAGGAGGTCTCGCCGGAGCCTTCTCTTCTCTAGGAACAGGTGCTCCATGGGAGGTGCTCCAGCCCCTGATCATCTTTGTGACCCTCCTCTTGACCCACTCAAGCAGGTCCAGGTCTTTCTTATGCTGGGGACCCCAGAGCTGGACACAGTGCTCCTGGGGAGGCCTCACGAGAGCAGAGTAGAGGGGACAATCACCTCCCTCAACCTGCTGGCCACACGATCCACATTAGCTTCTTAAATATCCCACCACCTTGGGATGTTGGCACTTGCTGGCCCCTTTCCAGCATCATTAGCCGACCCTTTTTGAACATGCCTTTATCTGATGCTCTTCTACATTTGCTGAGGACAGTAGGAAGATGTCATGCTTGGACCACCTTCCATCATCATTCTTACTGGTATTGAAGGGTTTTTTTTCTCATCTTGGTATCCCATCAAATCCTTCAGTTGCAAGCTCCTTCGGGTAGGAATTTTTCTAGGGTTGGACTAGGTGGTCTTCAAGGTCCCTTCCAACCCAAACCATTCTATGTAAAGAGAAGAAATAAAACCAGTAAAGACTGCAGAGCTCCAAAGTTGAGAGGATGGGGATGAGGTGGCCACAGAGGTGGGAGAAGACACAGTGCCCTGAGCCTTTATATAGCATCATATTGCTCCTTTGTGTGGGGGAAACGCGAAAAATGCTATTAAATAACTAACCTGGAGCTCCTCCCAGTCCATAAACCTCTTCCCCAGCCTGCCAGTGCTGGGATGGGGAGTGCTGCTGGGTAAAAGTGTCTTCCAAGAATTTTAAAGCATTTACAGACGAGAAAGGATTGGTCCTAAAGGTGGTTTTGTAACATTACCATAAAGTTCCTAAATATTCATGTGACACTGCTGGGGGCGGGAATAAGGGCAGGAAGATTGCGGAGGTGGTAGGAAGCCTCTTGATACACTGCTGTCTTGTGTGATAGTTGAAGATGAAGAGGCTGGACGTGTCCTGGGACATTCAAGGGACGAGTACAAGGATCTTGTCAGGTCATGCAGAGAGGAAATTAGAAAGGCAAAAGCCCAGCTGGAATTTAACCTGGCCACTGCTGTAAGGGATAATAAGAAGAGTTTTTATAAATATGTTAACAGCAAAAAGAGAGCCAGGGAGAACCTCCATTCTCTAGAGGATGCAAGGGGGAACATTGTCACTAAAGACGAGGAAAAGGCTGAGTTACTCAATGCCTTCTTTGCCTCGGTCTTTAATGGCCCGATGAGTTATCCCCAGGGTACCCAGCCTCCCGAGCTGGAAGATGGGGATAATGAGTGGAATGAACCCCCCATAATCCAGGAGGAAGCAGTCTTTGACCTGCTATGCCACCTGGATATCCACAAGTCTATGGGACCGGATGGGATCCACCCAAGAGTGCTGAAGGAGCTGGCAGAGGAGCTTA
>NW_009260142.1:213736-225879 GCF_000687185.1 Egretta garzetta
CAGGCTCTGGAATGGGCTGCCCAGGGAGGTGGTAGAGTCCCCATCCCTGGAGGTATTTAAAAGAAGGCTAGATGAGGTGCTTAGGGACATGGTTTAGTGGTGGGATGTCAGGGTTAGGTTAAAGGTTGGACTCGATGATCTTAAAGGTCTTTTCCAACCAAAGCGATTCTATGATTCTATGATTCTATGATTCTATGATTCTATGATTCTATGATTTGCTCCTTCCAATCTGTTGTTGCTGCTCAAGCCATTGACCTCTCCTGTGTTCTTTGGCAGACGTTGACCAACAAGTGATACCGTAAGCAGATACAGCCTCAGGGTAGATCTTGGTGCTCCAAGTGCCAGCTCCTTTCTTTGATCTTCCCTGGGAAAAGGGGTTGAGACATCAGGTGAGGCTTAGCCTACGGCTGGATACGACTCACTGCCAAATCACCTGTCTGAGGTTGGGCTACATGGGCAAATGGGCCAATCCAGCTGAAGCTGGGATCTTTACGCCTGCTTAAATGGAGAGGGGACATCCTAAGTGACTTGAAACCCAGCTTCCGCTGGATTCCTTTCTCTGTGGAAAATCTGTGCAAATGATTTCAGCTGGCTTAATGAAATCAGTGAGTGTACCCGTACCACTGGTTTTGGGGTGTCCATGTTAGTTCATGTGGTGTGGTGTGGTGTCCAAGAAGGCTTTTGGTGCTTTGGCTTTGTGAATCTAAAAGGGATTTATTTGCAGCCTGCAGCTTGAACAGGCACTGGGTGAATGAAACGTTTTCAGGATGTGGAGCTTAAACCCCCTGAAAGCACAAATCCATCTTTTGGTTTTATTGTGGTCTTGTGTGCTTCCTTGGGGTGTCTCCCACTGGGCTCTGAAAGAGTTGATGGCAAAGGATGCGGGATGCTCTCATTTGGTTTCCTTGGTTAATTAGGTAGCAAACTTTTGGCTTATGTTTATTAAACCCCTTCTTTTGTCATAGAATCATCGAATCATGGAATTGTTTAGGTTGGAAAAGACCTTTCAGATCATCAAGCCCAACCATTCCCCCAGCACTGCCATCCCACCACTAAACCATGTCCCTCAGCACCTTGTCTACCCAGGTGTCCCCTGGGTTTCATCTAGTTCATAGGTAACTTCATCGCTTGCTCTTACAGGAAGATGTTTGCAAAAGAAGGTGGCCATGCCTGTTGCCCACTCCTGATCCAGGACTCTCATTTTTTTGGTTGCTCACTTCTGTCGGGTGCATTACTCCAACAAAGCCAGAGGAGTAAACTTCCTCACGAGAACTGTTGCTGCCCTTTTCGGTGCTGTGACCCCCCACTTTTGCTCTCCTCTGAATGAGCATCCCACCACGCTGCTTGCTTAGGGGAGTGAGGAAACAGCAAATAATTTGGATAACTAGAAGACAGATAAAAAGGGAGAGAGCCCTCAGGCCACTGGGATGACAAAGAGACCCTTCAAGTCTCCTGTAGGTGAAACAGGCTGTGGTTTTGGCACCATTTTCAGTGTGCTCCAGACTTCAGATCATCAAGCCCAACCATTCCCCCAGCACTGCCATCCCACCACTAAACCATGTCCCTCAGCACCTTGTCTACCCAGGTGTCCCCTGGGTTTCATCTAGTTCATAGGTAACTTCATCGCTTGCTCTTACAGGAAGATGTTTGCAAAAGAAGGTGGCCATGCCTGTTGCCCACTCCTGATCCAGGACTCTCATTTTTTTGGTTGCTCACTTCTGTCGGGTGCATTACTCCAACAAAGCCAGAGGAGTAAACTTCCTCACGAGAACTGTTGCTGCCCTTTTCGGTGCTGTGACCCCCCACTTTTGCTCTCCTCTGAATGAGCATCCCACCACGCTGCTTGCTTAGGGGAGTGAGGAAACAGCAAATAATTTGGATAACTAGAAGACAGATAAAAAGGGAGAGAGCCCTCAGGCCACTGGGATGACAAAGAGACCCTTCAAGTCTCCTGTAGGTGAAACAGGCTGTGGTTTTGGCACCATTTTCAGTGTGCTCCAGACTGCCCTCCTGACAATCCAGCTCCGGCCCTCTCTGACTGCTACAGAAGCCTGGTGAGCTGCTCTGAAAGGGCCCCATCCCTCCCTGCCCTCCCCTCTTGACCGTGATGGTCCTTCAGTGCAGCAGGTCACGAGGCAGATGCTTTTCTTAGTTCTCCGTGCATTGGCGCGTGGAGCTGGTTTTGCAGCCAGGCTCTTTGTCTCTCTCGCAGGAATGAATGGGGTTGCAAACAACAGCAGTGATTTAGCAAACAGGAGAGATTTGGGGCAGGGAGAAGAGCTCTCCTCTGTAACACTGCTGTAAGCTTCTTGAGATGATAACTCTATCTCCTCTGTGTTTTGTAAAGTCCTGGCATGATTTAAGTGCTTTCCCTGGCACATGGATTCACCCTCACCAAGTGACCGAGACCAGGAGCCCAACGCTGAAGGGTTGCCAAGTGCAGCGTGAAGCCTTCGCTATGACTTTTCTTAGAGGCAAGCGAGAAATGAAAGGGAACGCCGGCGTGGGGCTGAAATGCCTTCAAAAGAGAAATGGCAATAAATTCAGTGGGAGGGAATAATGTTACAGTAGAGGGAAGGGAAGGCAACCAGAGGGACCTGGACAGGCTGGAGGAGTGGGCCCGTGTGAACCTCATGAAGTTCAACGAGGCCAAATGCAAGGTCCTGCACCTGGGTCGGGGCAACCCCCAGTATTGATACAGGCTGGGGGATGGATGGATTGAGAGCAGCCCTGAGGAGAAGGATGGGGGCTGCTGGTGGGTGAAAAATGAAATGAGCTGGCAATGTGCGCTGGCAGCCCAGAAAGCCAAGCATCTCCTGGGCTGCATCCCCAGCAGCGGGGCCAGCGGGTTGAGGGAGGGGATTCTGCCCCTCTGCTCCCCTGGCCTGAGACCCCCCTGGAGCCCTGCGTCCAGCTCGGGGATCCCCAGCCCAGGACAGACAGGGACCTGTTGGAGCAGGGCCAGAGGAGGCCACGGGAATGGTCCACTGTGACAGCTCTGCTGTGGAGAGAGGCTGGGAGAGTTGGGGTGGTTCAGCCTGGAGAGGAGAAGGCTCTGGGGAGACCTGAGTGTGGCCTTGCCATGCTTAAAGGGGGCTGATAAGAAGGATGGGGACAGACTTTTTTCCTGTAGTGACAGGACAACGGTTTTAAACTGAAAGAGGGTAGGTTTGGATTGGACATAAGGAAGAAGTTTTTTCACCTTTGAGGGTGGTGGAGCACTGGACCAGGTTGCCCGGTTGTGAATGCCCCATCATTGGAAGTGTTTAAGGTCAGGTTGGATGGGGCTTTGAGCAACCCAATATTGTGGGAGATGTCCTTGCCCATAGAAGGGGGGTTGGACTGGATGATCTTCAAAGATCCCTTCCAACCCAACCCATTCAATGGTTCGATGAAAGCCACTTGGTTGTGGTATTTGGTCAGTGAAGCCCCTTGTGCGAGGGCAGCCCAGTGCTTCTCCTGGCTCGTGCTTCTGGTTGGGGCTGTCAGGGAAAGGAAGACACGAGCTGGCTCCTGCCTTTCTTATGAGCCATGTGTAGCCCAAACTGTGTCTTTTTCTGCAGGCTTAATTAGGCCTTTTTTGTAACCTAATGCGCCTGGTTTTAATCCCTAGTTCGGAGTAGAATTTATGACACTGGGGACGTTTCTGTCTCTGACTTTTCTCCCAAGCTGTGTAGGTGGTGAAGAAGTCTGAACATGGCTCTTGCACAGAGCGAAAATGTGATGTATTTGAAACCGTGGTCAAAATAGGGGGTGTTGAGTGAGTCTTGTAGCCCAGACAGTGCCGGTGCTGGCGTGGTTTTGGGGTGGGTTTAGAAGGAGCGTGACCCTTCAGGATCCAGGACTGTCCCCAAATCAGCTGTGGGGTGAGCTGATGGGCTTGGCTGTGCACCAGCATCTCAGTGTGCACCACAGGGTGACCCTACCTTGGAGAGCTGGCACTGACAGCGGGGTGAAAAGCTTGAAGGCTGTGGAGACCTGTCAAATCCCAAAGATGTGGCTTATGGAGACATGTCCTTTTGCATGTTGGACACGAGGACTCTGCGTGGATCTTGTCCCTTTCCTGGTTCTTCAGCTTCAAAGGAGGAAAAGGGTCCGGAAAAAAGGATGAGAAAAACTGGGGGAAAGCAGAACAGAAGCTGATTCTAGCCACAGGTCAGGAACCCCAAAGAATTTCTGCTGATTCTGTTACCAGCCCGCAGCAAAGGCTTCCTTGGATCATCATCTCACCAAGAGCCAGCAGGGTGCCCTTGTTGCCAAGAAGGCCAATGGTATCCTGGGGTGCATTAAGAGGAGAATGGCCAGCAGGGCGAGGGAGGTTCTCATCCCCCTCTACTCTGCCCTGCTGAGACCCCACCTGGAGTCCTGTGTCCAGTTCTGGGCTCCCCGGTTCAAGAAAGATGAGGAACTCCTAGAGAGGGTCCAGAGGAGGGCAACAAGGATGATGGGGGGACTGGAGCATCTCCCCTATGAGGAAAGGCTGAGGGAGCTGGGCTTGTTTAGCCTGGAGAAGAGAAGGCTGAGAGGGGACCTCATGAACACGTACAAATATCTGAAGGGTGGGGGGCACGAGGACAGAGCCAGACTCTTCCCAGTGGTGCCCAGTGACAGGCCAAGGGGCAATGGACACAAACTGAAGCAGAAGAGGTTCCAGTTAAACATGAGGAAGAACTTCTTGACTTGGAGGGTGACCAAGCCCTGGCCCAGGCTGCCCAGGGGGGCTGTGGAGTCTCCTTCTCTGGAGATCTTCAACCTCCGCCTGGCCGCTGTCCTGTGCCCCCTGCTCTGGGTGAGCCTGCTTGAGCAGGGGGGTTGGACTGGATGATCTCCTGAGGTCCCTTGCAACCCTGGCCATTCTTTGTTTCTGTGATCTCTACCTGAAGCTGCTCTCATCTGGGCCAGTTACTGGCTGGCTCCTGGGGATGGGGGCTTTAGGGCTTATATTTGCCCCCAACCACTTGCAGAGCTGCCCGGGTGGACGCAGAGGTGCCTCGTGGCCATAGCCTGGGGGGTGTCAAGTTTACATCAGCTGATTTTGAGCTTCACTACTGCTCTAATTCCCCTTTGCTGAGCTGCCAAGCCTGGGCCTTTCCAAGGGACGTCCCATCTCTTCTCAAACCTTGGAATGTTTGAAGCATTGGATATTGCTGCCCCAGTGCCCATACTTCTTGCAGCTGGCTCAGAAATGTCATTGTCATCCCATGGCCTGATCCGGTCCTTTGCAATGAGGATCAACGCAGTTGCTCTAGTCTCAGCTTCATTTTGGGTGAATAACTGAAAAAGATTTAAGTCTTATAAAGATGCTAGACCAGGTTGCCCAGAGGAGCTGTGGATGCCCCATCATTGGAAGTATTCAAAATCAGCTTGAATGGGGCTTTGAGCAACCTGATCTAGGAGGAGATGTGTGTGGGGGGGGTTGGTCTAGATGATCTTTAAAGGTCCCTTCCAACCCAAACCATTCGATGATTCTATGAAATGTTCCCCATTAGATTAGCACGAGGTTGGCTGTAAGTTTTACAGCCCCTTGAGAAGGCACTGCAAGGAGATGGGGATATTATTTTCATACCTGTGTCTTTCCAAGTGTAATTATTTGAGGAGAGAACTCCTCCAGCCTGTGCGAGGACTGGGAAGAGGTGTCATGCCCATGGGATGCAGACATTGGGGGAGACCACAAAAAAACCCCACTCAATAACCCTGCATTGCAGCTATAATCGAATATATCTTATACAACATGCAGCCGTAAAAGCGACTGCGATGGTTTTGATTGCGGGATGAAGTAATGGGGTTGAACCGTGAAGAAGAAATCCATTTAGATGGCTTTGATAATAGCATTGGCAACAGCATACAGGAGAAGGCGGAAGCTTTTAAATAGATGGAGAAATAGTAAACGTTTCAAAGTTGGTTTGTGTTGTTTGCCCATGTTCCTGGTGGCTTTGCCGTTGGTGTTACAGCTTCTACGGTGATGAACGTGGCACATGGAAGGATGCTCGGGGTCAGGGGAAGAGAGGGCCCTGTGCCACTGGGGCTGCCGAGGGAGATCAGCGGCTCAGTTTTGCCCAAAATGGCACAGAGCGTCTGTGTCACGGTGGCTGGTCATCTGCTCCTCCACTGTCCCACCGTCGTACATCAGCGCTACCCACCAGGCGAGCGATCCCATCCCCATTATTTCAGCCCTTTGCATGTGACCGCACCATCCCAGCTCACTCTGATTTAATTGCTGAGGTTAATGAGGATTTAAATTCACGAGATGGAAGCCCTTGCTTTCCATCATCAGGCCTAGTCTTGTTCCCTGTCTTTATTCACCAGCTGTTTTTCTAGAGGAATCTATTCCCGTTGCTTGATAACCATTATAATGGACTTGCAACTATTTTTCTTTTGCAAGTCAGGAGGATTTATGAGGTGGGTACATCTTTATTTAGGCAATTAGGTAGCTTAATAGGCACTCATTGAGGCTGATCATTTTTCCCAGGTTTTTAAAATGGTAAATGAGATCTGGGCTGGATTTTTTTTTTTTTTTCCCCCCCGTGAGATTACCATTAAGCTGCAGTTGAATGGAAATTCGGATTCAATGGGACCACATGAAAATAGTTTTTTAAAGTGTTTGCTTCATGATTGGAACTCATTATTGAAAGTAGAGAATTGTTTACGGATCAATGAACAGGTTATTGCTGGGCACTATGTATTTAAAACTAAGGGATCCCCTCTATTTACATTTGTGTATTGGAAGAAGATACCCACCCGCTTTTCCATTTTTCAATTTCCGATCACTTTTTCAACCTTGGATATCATAATCGGTGAACTAAATTATCTGAAAAATCGAAATCAGGTTCTTTAAATAAATCAGGTCTTAAAGTAGGAAGTGTTTCTTTGAGAGTTGACCTTTTTATTTTTAAGGAGAAAACAATAATGTTGATATAAATGCCATAAATCAAACGTTGAAATGAAATTACTTGGTTTTTTCTGTGGATTTGGGGTCCTCAAGCAGCTGGCAGGTGGGGATAGAGACGTTATGGGAGATTGGAGTGGCTTCCAAGGGAAGCCAGTGCAGGAGCTGGCATGTTTGAGGAGCACTTTTAAGCCCAAATCCCGTGTTTTGTTCTGCTGTGTGGTAAGGATCAAAGATTTTGTGATTATTTTTTTTTATTATTTCTCACAAATCAGGGTTTTTGCATTGCCACCAGGGAGGCTTGGGCTGGACGAGGTCCCTCCTGCCTTGCTGCTCCCCGGCGCTGTCCATAACCGTTGCCCTGGTTATGATATGCTCTTTCCTCGGGAATAAAATGCCAGCATGCAAATGTGATTTCTTACTATGTAAGGATTACTTTAAAAAAAAAAAAAATAAGCTCAGCCTAAAGAAGATATCCAGTAGGAAAAGAAAACCATCCTTTAAGAACCACTTGTATTGCCGTCAGCGCCAAGAAATCCTCTCCGTTTCAGCTGGCTGAAACGCCGTTGGGATGCTCTTGCTCTGCTCTTCGTTTTCTGTTTAATTTATATCCCACAGACACTCTAATATTTCAAAGATAGGTGCCTTTGTGCAGGTGTTTGGATTTTTTTTGGATCAGGTGGTCTTGTGCATTGAGCGTGCACTTGTGTACGTAGCTCGAGGGTGTTAAAGCTGAGCATCTCCTACAGCTCTTGCTGTGCACCGGGGCGAGTTGTCCCTGTTGCTAACTCTCACTTTCCACGTTGGCTTGGAAATCTCCCTTTTTTCACAGTTTTGATCTATTTAAGAGGGGAGCATATTTTGGGAGCAGCGCTTGCTGGCTCCTGGCTGACGTTTTGGTGGGTTTCTTCCATTTTGAGCAGCTTCGCTGTGTTTGGAGGCAAGGAAGGCGCGTTGCCCTGGGCATCAACTGATGGTTGACTCCACGTTGGCTTGCTGAGCCCTTTTCTCCCTCTTGGTCCAGTTTTTGCTTTGGGTTTATCAGTCTGTTGGAAGGAACATTTTAATTTCCTAAGCGATGTGAAGTTGGTCTTGCAGAAGAGGCTGGAGAAAGGACCCAGCATTTCCACTTCCCAAGCGATGTGAAGTCAGTCAAGACTGGAGGAAATTTTGTGTCAGAAGCAGTGTGGCCAACAGGACTAGGGCAGTGATCATCCCTTTGCACTGGTGAGGCTGCCCCTCGAATGCTGAGGTCAGGGTTGGGCCCCTCCCTCCCAGAAGGACCTGGGGGGGCTGGAGCGTGTCCAGAGAAGGGCAGCGGAGCTGGGGAGGGGTCTGGAGCCCCAGGCTGCTGGGGGGGAGCTGGGGGTGTTCATCCTGGAGCAGAGGAGGCTGAGGGGAGCCCTCATCGCTGCCTACAAGTGCCTGAGAGGAGGGGGGAGCCGGGGGGGTCGGGCTCTGCTCCCAGGGAAGGGGCGATGGGACGAGGGGAAATGGCCTCAAATTGCTCAAGGGGAAGTTCAGATTGGATATTAGGGAAAATTTTTTCAACGAGAAGGTTGTCAAGCATTGGAAGGGGCTGCTCAGGGAAGGGGTCGTGTCCCCATCCCTGGAGTTATTTAAAAGATGTGCAGGTGCTCAGGGACATGGTTTAGTGGTGGACATGACAGCGTTAGGATAATGGTTGGACTTGATGATCTTAAGGGACTTCTCCAACCTGAACGATTCTATGATTCTCTGAAGGACACAGCAGCTTGATGTTCAGTCACGAAGAGGCTAAGAAAAACCAGACTTGGTCAACACGAGCATCTATGAAGCACTGGCACAAAATGGCCAGACTCAGGCAAAGTTGCTGCTGCTTTGAGGGATGCAAGAGAAGAGCCCAGATCTCAACCTACAGAGTGTTTTATCAGCCCAGGACCTCCACCCATAACGTTTTTAGTACAAGACTGCGATTTACCCATCGCCCTCGGCCCTGCTGTTGGCCATGGACCTCCCGACAGCTACGACGCTGTATTTAAACATTTTTATAGCATTCTTCTACCCCCTTTTCATTAAAAATTTTTCTTCCCCTGTCCACCCCGGGGGTGGGGAAAGACAACCCTCAACCTTGTGTAGTCAAGGTTATGGCGATAAATTCTGTAGCATTGTCACTTCTATTCGGAGTAAATTGGCTGGCCGCTTTCGGGCTGAAGGGAAGATAATTTGCTGTAGTATTTCAAATGGATTAGAAATGGATTTGAAGGGAAAGTTCATGCCTCCCATTACAAAGGCTAGAAAGAAGACTATCTTAAGGCACTGTTCACACTCTGGCCTTCATTATCCACGCTTAATACCTTTCCTATTTTCCAGCGTTAATGAAATTTCCTGCCGGAGCAGGCCTTCTGGACGGACGGGAGGACTCTTTAGATCCGCGGGCTTGTGCGGCAGAAAGGGAATTACAAGCCCCTCATGTCGAGGGGCCGGCTTATTCTTCAGGTCCTTGGCCCGGCTATTATCTCATTAATTTTATCCTCTTTTTCTCAGTACAGTTCATTTCCAAAGGCCGTCCTTTCCATTAGGGTAACAATTCAACGAAGAGCTGTGACACCGCCGCCGATGAAAAGCGACGGGGCGTTTGGCGTGGCTCCTTGCCCTCCGTTATAGCCGTCCTTCCCCTCGCCCACCTCGCCGGTGGTTTTTCCCCGCCGCTGCCGGGTTGGATGGCGCTAAAGGGGAGGGGGACACGCACTGATGGTTGTGTTGGGGCTACACAACCACTTGGGAGCAACAACTTGGCTTAAGAGGAAAATAGAGTTTCCTACAGGTGAAAGTTGAGCAATTAAGCTTCCCCACACCGTTCCTTTGTGGGGGCTCAGGTTCCACCATGATTTTTTGATATAAAACATATTTTAGCTTCAATTTTAAATCTCTTATGGTTCCTATAATATACATAAATATAATAAATGTTCTAATTAATATAATGCACCTGGGTTGGGGTAACCCCCGGTGTCAATACAGTCTGGGGGAAGAAAGGATCAAGAGCAGCCCAGCCCAGAGGGACTTTGGGGTGCTGATGGACAAAAAGCTGGACATGAGCCAGCAATGTGCGCTGGCAGACCAGAAGGCAAACCCTACCCTGGGCTGCATCAGAAGAAGAGTGGCCAGCAGGTCGAGGGAGGGGATTCTGCCCCTCTGCTCTGCTCTGGGGAGACCTCACCTGGAGTACTGCGTCCAGCTCTGGAGCCCTCAGCACAAGAAGGACATGGACCTGTTGGAGCGGGGCCAGAGGAGGGCTACTAAAATGCTGCGAGGGCTGGAGCCCCTCTGCTCTGAGGCCAGGCTGGGAGAGTTGGGGGTGTTCAGCCTGGAGAGGAGAAGGCTGCGGGCAGAGCTGAGTGCGGCCGGTCAGGGCTTCAAGGGGGCCCAGAGGAAAGGGGGGGACAAGCTTTTTAGTAGGGCCAGCTGGGACAGGACAAGGGGGGATGGCTTTCAACTGAAGCAGGGGAGGTTTAGACTGGATCTAAGGAAGAAGGGTTGGACTGGGTGACCTTTGGGGGTTCCTTCCAACCCAAACCATTCTATCATTCTATGATTCTATGTTAATATTAAATAAATATTCTAATAAATTATACCCTATAAAATAACAGATGTGGCCAAAGCTGAACCCGATGCGTATGTTCAGCTGCCAAAATCCCCTGTGAAGCATCGCCAGTGTTTCCCAATGAACGACATCCCCTCTCCTGTTGTGTTTCCATTGGGACCCCCAACGATGGTGTGAACATCTATGGGCGGGGGGTCCCATCAGCCCCAGGCTGCATCCCCCAGGCTCACCCCCCTGCAAAGTTGCGCCTTAGATTTCTGGGGAGCGAAGGGTGCAGGAGGCGACCTCCGAGTTAAAAGGGGAATTAGTACAAATACAAATAGCAAAGCCTCCTCAGAAGGTGTTTAAGGTGGGGGTTTGGGGTCCATCACACCCCACAGTGGGGATAACCCCTGTTACCATTGACTTTTTAGATGGGAGGGTTTCTAGGCGAGGAGCTGGGCTGGATCAGAGCATCCATGGAGGCTGAAGGTGCTGGAGACATCCCAGGTTAGACACTTCCACCACCCAGAAGGTGGAAATGGAGGTGGTCAAGCCTTCAGCGAGCTCGAGCTGAGCCCCTGGTTGAGACTTCAGTCCGGTGGCACTTGGGGCTTTGGCATCCTGCGCTGATGCTTTGTAGAAGCTGTGTTGGAGGCCACCTAGATGGTAATTTTTCTACCTCAAAAATGCAATGACTACAAATTGGAGGAGATTCAGCCCCATGCCCTTTGCAAGGTGAGATGCTTTTTGCCTCTCTCTGCCAAAATCCTTGAAAAATCCCAGCAGGAACATCCCTCACGGGAGACGTGGTACCCGTGGTCCCATGCGTTTGGGGCTTGGCCATCCCTGAGGACTGCCGGAGAGGTGCGTAAATCACCGCTCGGCTCCTTTTATATTGGCTTTTTCCTTTTTTTTTTTTTTTTTTATTAATATTGCTTTATAAAAATATAAAATGTTTTATAATCTGCAGCTGTTGCTATTTGCTCAGCAGCTGCTACCTGCTTGCTTTCTGCGCACATACCAGGGGTCAGATGCCGCCGGGTAATAACTCTTGATAAATGGTGACTTTCGAACAAGGAGCGCCGGAGTGTGCAACCACTTCAACGGGTTGAGCGAGTGCAGCAAAGCAAGAAAATAAATATCCTGAGGATTTGGGGGATTTAACCAGCTGGGCTTTTCAACTGGTGCTTAAACCAGAGCTGTTTAGGCTCAGCCGGCATGAGCAGCCCCCCCCAGGGCTTGGGTTTCGTTGGGTTTTATTGATATTGCAGCCATAAGAGCGGTGGTTTTCCCTCCCCTATATTTTTTATTTTGCACCCCATTGATGTTTTTCCAAGGAAGCGCGCTGAGGATAGGAGCAGATTTTTAAGTTAGCATTCTGAGGCAGAAAACCACTGCGCCGGAGAGGGAGGAAGGGATGCTCGGGGATGCCTGCCCGTGCCCGGAGAAGTGGGGAGGATTTTGGGGGTGGAAAGCCCTGGCTGGCTAGGGACGGGTAAGGAGAACCAAAATCCATGGAAAAACTTTTTGCTTGGAGCCTGCTGGTGGTGTAGCTTTGGTGTGCCATGGTTTTTAGGGTTGGGATGGCTCAAGATACGAGGCCCAGCTATTATTTTTTTATATATATATAAAATATATAAATATATAAAATATATATGTATATATGTATATATGTATATATGTATATATGTA
>NW_009260142.1:225958-228530 GCF_000687185.1 Egretta garzetta
TATATATGTATATATGTATATATGTATATATGTATATATGTGTGTATATATATATTTGTGTGTACATATATATGATGATAGAATAGGCAGTATTGAATAGATACAATAGATAAATATTTTATATATTGAAATATCTATTAACTATAGATAATACGTATCGTTATATAGAGATACCTATATAGATATGGATATAGATAAGGAGATATCTATATAGATCTCTGTCTCTATAGATCTTGATAGATATTATCTATAGATAATATATATTTCAATATATATTGAATATCTCTAGCTATAGATTTATATAATATAGAGATATATCTATTTCTATATATAATCTCTATAGAGATATAGAGATTATATAGAGATATATAGTTTCATATATCATATATGTCTATAGTCTCTAGATATATCTATATATTGCTATTATGTATTATTAGATTATATATCTATAGATATCTCTATATCACTATTTTTTTATATTATTCATATATATGTGTGTGTTCATATATGTAATCGGGTGTCTCTTAAATGCAAAGGAGGCAGAAAGGCTTTGATCTGAAGCTGTCATCTCTAGATATTACTGGATATGTATTGTTCAATATATTCTCCATATATATATATATATTCAATAATATCTGCATAACATAAAATACTGCAAATAACAATACTCTCCGGGCCTCGTCTCTCTATCAGTCATCTCTAGATATTATTGAATATATTTATTTAATATATTGAATTTATTTACTTTATTTAATTTATTGAATATATAATTCAAGATATGTATTTAGTATATATAGTCAATAATATTTAGAGATAATTGATAGAGAGGTAATAATGTATAGCTTTTTATATATAAAAATATTATTGTATATACTCTGTAGGTAATATATTTCAATATAGGTATTCAGTATCTATTCAATAGTATGTATATCTATGTATGGCTATATCTCCATATAGATATATCTCCATATAGATATATCTCCATATAGATAGATATTATCCACAGTTGAATTTATTTACTTTATTTAATTTATTGAATATATAATTCAAGATATGTATTTAGTATATATAGTCAATAATATTTAGAGATAATTGATAGAGAGGTAATAATGTATAGCTTTTTATATATAAAAATATTATTGTATATACTCTGTAGGTAATATATTTCAATATAGGTATTCAGTATCTATTCAATAGTATGTATATCTATGTATGGCTATATCTCCATATAGATATATCTCCATATAGATAGATATTATCCACAGATTGTATATATAGAATATATAGAATAGTATATATTCAATAATATTTATTTTTATAGAAGTATTTTTAAAATATATAATCTATATCATATATATGACATATATATAGAATGTAAGTATTATATCTATACACACACATACATATGAAACAATATCCAGGCCTCATCTCTCCGTCGGTGACATTTTATCGGCGTTCTTCCGTGTTTTCTGTGGTGAAATCAAAGTAAATACATCTCCGGTCACAAACCATTCCGCCGGTGCATCCAGGGATTAGGGATACCGCACGGAATGCTCGGTCTCTGAGTCTTACTCTGTTTCCTTCGCCAGTCAGCAGCTCTGGTGGGTTCTGTCCTACAAACCTGGGAGTTTTCAGCTTTTTACCAGCTGTGTTTTCTGAAGAAGACTTTACAGAGCCTCCTTGAAGGGATTGATGCTTACGGCTCAGTGCGGGGCAAAGCAGGAGCCCCAAAACCATCGGCACTGCAGACCCTGTGGGTGAAGGTGTGGAGCATCCTGGTGCCCTCCTGGAGCTGCTTCACTGGGAGGAAGAGGAGGAGGAGGAGAGCTGGAGTTGGGATGGGTCCTGTCACTGCGACAGTGGTGCTTTGCTATATTATCATGGCTTAGCCAGGCGCACTCTTTGCTGGGTGAAAAACTGGCTGGATGGCCAAGCCCAGAGACCTGTGGTGAATGGAGTTAAATCCAGTTGGCAGCCGGGCACAAGCGGTGTCCTCCAGGTCTCAGTTCTAGGGTCGGTCTTGTTTAATATCTTTATCAATGACCTGGATGAGGGGATTGAGTGTGCCCTCAGTGAGTTTGCAGATGACACCAAACTGGGTGGGAGTGTTGATCTGCTCGAGGGGAGGAGGGCTCTGCGGAGGGACCTGGACAGGCTGGATCGATGGGCTGAGGCCAAGTGTATGAGGTTCAACAAGGCCAAGTGCCGGGTCCTGCACTTTGGTCACAACAACCCCACGGAACGCTACAGGCTTGGGGAAGAGTGGCTGGAAAGCTGCCTGGTGGAAAAAGACCTGGGGGTACTGGTTGACAGGCAGCTGAATATGAGCCAGCAGTGTGCCCAGGTGGCCAAGAAGGCCAAGGGCATCCTGGCCTGTATCAGAAATAGCGTGACCAGTAGGAGTAGGGAAGTGATCGTGCCCCTGTACTTGGTGCTGGTGAGGCCGCACCTTGACTACTGTGTTCAGTTTTGGGCCCCTCACTAGAAGAAAGATGTTGCGTTGCTGGAACATGTCCAGAGGAGAGCAACCAAGCTGGTGAGGGGTCTGGAACACAAGTCATATGAGGAGTGG
>NW_009260142.1:228589-235740 GCF_000687185.1 Egretta garzetta
GGCTGTCAGGCGCTGGAAGGGGCTGCCCAGGGAAGGGGTCGAGTCCCCAGCCCTGGGGGGATTTAACAGCCGGGCAGATGTGGTGCTGAGGGCCAGGGTTTGGTGGTGGGATGGCAGGGGTAGGGGAACGGTTGGACTTTTCCAAAGGGCTTTTCCGAACCTAAACAATTCTATGATTCTATTCTATGATTACAATTCCTTTATTAGAGTCATAGAAGGGTTTGGGTTGGAAAGGACCTTTCAAGGTCATCTTGTCCAACCCCCCTGCAGGGAGCAGGGACATCTTCACCTGGATCATGTAGCTCAGAGCCCCATCCAACCTGACCTTGGATGTTTCCAGGGATGGGGCATCTACCACCTCTCTGGGCAACCTGAGTTTCACCACCCTCATCGTAAAAATTTTCTTCCTTAGATCCAGTCTGAATCTCCCCTCTTTTAGTTTAAAACCATCACCCCTTGTCCTGTTGCTACAGGTCCTCCTGAAATGTCTTTCCCCACCTTTATGGTTGGACTTGATGATCTTGAAGGTCTTTTCCAACCTAAAGGATTCTATGATTATCAGCCCCCTTTAATCATGGCAAGGCCACACTCAAGTCTCACGGAGACTTCTCCTCTCCAGGCTGAACCACCCCAACTCTCCCAGCCTCTCTCCATAGCAGAGCTGTCCCAGCCCTCAGACCATTTCCGTGGCCTCCTCTGGACCCGCTCCAACAGGTCCCTGTCTGTCCTGGGCTGGGGACCCCTGAGCTGGACGCAGGGCTCCAGGGGGGTCTCAGGCCAGCGGAGCAGAGGGGCAGAATCCCCACTCTCTCCCTGCTGGCCATTAGCCACGAGACCTTTCTCCAGGTTGTGCAGCCAACGCTGGCTTCAACCTTGGGCTTGCAGAGGTTTGCTGTGAGCTACTGGTGGTCCATGGGTGGCCCTAATGTCCCCTCCTGCCATCGGTACCATCAGACAATGATGCCACCGCTCTGGCTCTTTGCAAGTAACCTGGTTTTATAAAAATTAAGCCCTGATGCTCCTCTCCGGAGCAGTTTCATGAGGACCAAGCCCTTGGGGAAACGGGAACCGGGGCAGCAGTTTGTTTTGTGCATTCCCCATCCCCTCCGCCAAAACCAGGCAGCAATTCTCCGAGCTCGGTAGCCAGTGGCAACAGCCCGATGAAATGAATCGGCTGTCAACGCTAAGCACCAAGAAATGTAACTATTACAGTTTACAATTCTCTCTTTCTTTGCAGCACATGTTCATTTAAGGGTAATGCTCTCCGGGGTTTGCATTCTGCTGATAGGATAGCGGGATCTTAATTTACAGATACTCGCCGGTAATGCGCGGTTTATATACGTTCTGTTAATAGCATTATGAGCGTAGTTTGGACTAATACAAAATTAGAGCTCTAATTTGCATAAACAAATTACTGTTTGGATTAGCGCTAAATGGGGAAGACGACTGATAGTTGAGGAGATTTGATTCGGCTGCGACGGCTCTGTTTGTATAACGGCATCTGTACGGAAATGAGCTGGGTGGCTCCGTGCGGGTTGGGAGGGAGGTGGGATGGTGCAGGAGATGTCAGGTCATGAACTGGAAAGGGGTTTTGGTGACAGATGAGCTCTTCTGGGACATATTTGTCCCCAGGGTGTCACTTCAGAGCTTCCTGATCCTTCAGGGCAGCGCTAACTGGATCACAGCTCTCAAACCATCACTGTCCTGGCTGCTTCGCTGCTGGGTTTGTGGATGTAGAGGAGAGATGGGGAGGTTGGAGAAGGGTCCTCAATGCTCCCCGTTCAACCCCACTTGGGTCCCAGCATCCGCTCCAGGTGATAGATGGAGGATGACAGTGGTCTTGGGTGACTCCTCCCATAGAATCGTAGAATCACAGAATCGTTTGCGTTGGAAAAGCCCTTTAGGATCATCAAGCCCAACCGTTCCCCTACCCCTGCCATCCCACCACCAAACCCTGTCCCTAAGCACCGCGTCTGCCTGGCTTTTAAATCCCTCCAGGGACAGGGACTCCACCCCTTCCCTGGGCAGCCCCTTCCAATGCTTGGATGTAGCAAAACCCTTGCAAGAGCCAAATTTGGCAGCGGGGGGAAATAATAATATCAAAGTACCTAATAATAATAATAATAATAATGATACCAAAAATACCAAAGCTTGTAGAGCTTCGCAAAACCTGGCTAAGCTCAGAGGAGGTCCCACATTGCCCATTTCCTCATGGGATTGCACCCCCATTTCTGTCTCTGTTTGCTGCTGAGGTTGGAGCTGCAAGCCAAGGGTGCAAGATGGGGGCATCACCTGGATCCCATTTTGGATGCAGCGGGCCGCCAACATGAAGAAGCTGCACGCCAGCAGTGCGGATCGAAGCCCCGCCGTGTGCAAGGCATTGGGGTCGATGGCAAATACCTGCAGAGTTTAGGGAGAAACACCTCTGAAGTGTCCTAGGAGGCTATGGTTGGGTGGGGACCTGACCTTCAGCATGTGGTCTCTTCTCCTGCGGCATTGCCGTGGGCGAGCTGGGGGAATGAAATGACTTTTTATTGCAGGGGGGAAGCGGTACCAGGGGGAGAGTCCTTGAAGGGTTTTATTTTAGGTGTAAATCATGGGCAATAAGAGCTTCTCCTCTGTCTACAGCAAGACCATCCCTGGTTCTTCCCTGCATCACCTCCATCGTCAGGCAGCCGAGGGTTTGCTCACGAAGCAGCAGCTCCTTGCGATATCTTCCCTAGTTTGGGCTTATCGTGACTTCTATCGTTTTCTTGCAGATCCCCACTATTAAACCAAATGCGCCCGTCGCCTCAAGGTGGGAAATCCCAGCACGTGCAACAGAGATGGAGGAGCAAAGGCTATCGCTGCATCGGCGGGGTCATGTACCGAGTGTCGGCGAATAAACTCTCCAAGACATCCAGCACGCCCAGCCGGGGCAGAGACCTGAGCACCAAGAGCCCTGGTAGAGCAGGTGAGCAGCAAGAATTTGTCCTGGTCTGCATCCCAAATCTGTTGATGTCCCAGCTCTAGTGCTGAGGTTGGTTTTTAGCTGCTTATTCTCAGCCCATGTGTTGCAACTCATCTTCTGGCCCCGCAGGAGCCCAGTCGCAAAGGTGATGGGCACCCCATCCTTGCCAAAGTGCATCCCCCAGCTCTTCTTGCTTTACAGTAACAGTGAAGGGAAAATAATGTAGAAGAAAGGAAAGGTTTAAGAAAATTGAGGCTTTTCTTAACTCGGGCTTAGTTCAAGCTTGTCGAGACACGTCGTTAAACTTGTTTCTTTTTTTAACCTGAGCAAAGTCTTGGGCAGCTTCAAACGGCACCGCAAGGTTAAACGTTTTTGAATCATAGAATCATAGAAGTGTTTGGGTTGGAAAAGCCCTTTAAGCTCACCCAGTCCCACCGTTCCCCTAACCCTGCCATTCCACCACCAAACCCTGTCCCTAAGCACCTTGTCTGCCCAGTTTTTAAATCCCCCCAGGGATGGGGACTCGACCCCTTCCCTGGGCAGCCCATTTTGAGATGCGCATCAAATCACATTTAATATTGACCTGGGAAAGATGGGAGGATCGTTCTGCAGATAACTACGAAACAGGCGTTTCAGCGCAGTTACAGAATCACACAGAATGGCAAGGGTTGGAAGGGACCTCAGGAGATCACCCAGCCCAACCCCCCTGCCCAAGCAGGCTCACCCAGAGCAGGGGGCACAGGACAGCGTCCAGGTGGGGGTTGAAGATCTCCAGAGAAGGAGACTCCGCAGCCCCCCTGGGCAGCCTGGGCCAGGGCTCTGTCACCCTCAAAGTCAAGAAGTTCTTCCTCACGTTCAACTGGAACCTCTTCTGCTTCAGTTTGTGCCCATGGCCCCTTGTCCTGGCGCTGGGCACCACTGGGAAGAGTCTGGCTCTGTCCTCGTGACACCCACCCTTGAGATATTTGTAGGTGTTGATGAGATCCCCTCTCAGTCTTCTCACATTTAGCGTCAGTTAAATTTGTGTTTCAGCTCCTCTTGTACTTGATGCCTCAAGTGCAGCTCTTAGGCAAGACCAGGTTTTTAACTGTGCTTGAAGTATTTTTTTGAGTTTCTACGTGGGGTCAAATATTTTTGCTCCGTAACTGCTGTATTGACAAATTTTGGGGACGGTGAAGCTGGGAAAGACGACGCCAACGGCTTGGTGCTATTGTTTTTCTTTGCTGGAAGGAGGGAGGGTGCAGAGATGAGTATGTTTGTGGATGATGCTTATAAATGAGGCGACTTAAAGCCAAAGTCATTTCATGTACGGTGAGAAAGTGGCTGAAGAGAGGCAATAAATAGCGCCGTCTCGTCGAGAGGTGCAGCCTCTGAAACTGCCCACGCCCCAACTTCTGTGAGCGTTATGGGGCCTCCTGGGTAGTTTTAAACCCACAAAGAACAGGGATGAGGGAGGGAGGGAGCTTTGTGTGGGCACAAAAATCCCATCAACAGGTTTGCTGAGCAGCTTTGGGAAGTTCGAAAAGCGTGAGGAAAATGAGGAGCAAACAGCAGCATCTCAAGAAAGGGTAAAAAACTCCCCTTGATGCTTGCACGCAGCCGGAAAGGGGTGTTGGAGGGAAAATGGAGAGGGGAAAATGAGGGGCAGGCAGAAGAGGGACGGCCAGTAATGATAAATCCTTACTGCACATCATTGCTGATGGGGAGGGGAGCAGAGATTTAGCTTAAATGGAGGATTAGCTGCCTAGGCACCCAGCGATGGGAAATGTAGATGCCTACAGATGATGACAAAGATGAGGTTGCTGCGGTGGCCAAGGGGGCACGGAGCCAACGGAGCATCGCTTTCAGGTAATCTCCCTTCTGAGAGCATTAAAGGGATGCTCGGCCACAGTTTGGGGATGGTTTGCTGGTGGTTTTTCAGCTCAGCTCTGCTCAGGACAGATGTTTGGTGGCTGAGCAGCCTGCAGTGTCCTCCTCGCTGCTGGCTCTGCAAATGGGTACGTGCACGCTCGTGAGCGTCCGTCCGTATGGCGGCCTTCGACGTCTGCGATCCTACCTGCGAGCTGGTAAATCCTTGGCTTTGGTGCTGCGTCTGGAAGAGGATGGGCAAGGATCAGCCTTCGGAAATGCAGAAAAAAAGGGCATAAAGTGAGCCGAAGGGTCTGTAGACCAAGCAAATCCTGGTGTCAGTGGCGGCGGATTTTTTCAAGAGCTTTGCTAATGGCAATGGGATTTTCTGAAGCGTCCGAATCAGGGTAATCAGCTGCAAAAAACCAATTTGGGAGTGGTTCTGTCATAAGCACCATCCGCAGGCATTGAAGCTGTCACTGAAGGCAGCAAACATCTTGTTGGCATGCAAGAAAAAGGCTGAAACCCCCAAAATGTGGGCAGGGAAGGCGTTAAATGGAGCAGGTCTGGTTTGGGGGCCAGGTTTCAGGATAGAGTTGGATCACTGGGAAGGGTCCAGGGGAGAAGCGATGGCTGGAAGGACTGGAAAAGTGGAGGATCTGGGTTTGTGCAACCTGAAGAGGAGATGGAGGGGCTGCAGGTCCCCACCTTCATGAAGAGCTGCCAAGCAAATGAAGGATGTCTTCTCCATGGCCAGATGGAGCAGCCAAAACCCAATGGGCTTGAGGGAGAGCTTTTGAAGGATGAGGATTATGAAGTGCTGGAGTAAGTTGACTCTGAAATCTCCGTTATTGGGATTTTTTTAAAGAATAGGTTCCATGAACTTCTCTTTGAGGAGGACACAGGAGGGGTAGGTCCTGCCTTGCCACCAAGGAGATGGACTTGACTCAAGCTGCTGCCTAATTTCCAGTCAATGCATTGGTGGCTTTAATTTAGGTGCTGGGAGGTGGTGGGAGGACTTGATTGTCCACCACCGTGCTTAAATCACTATTTCTGCTGCTGTTTGGAGCACCAATGTTTCCAAGGCTGCTTTCCCCAAGCCCAGATCTTGCACACGCCATATTTAAAATGCTTGTTCCAGATTTTTTTTTTTTTTTTTTTTCATTTATCTAAGTGCAAGAAAGTCTCTGAATTTGTCTGGCCGCCGGGAAACAACAAAGTCATGCGTAGGCAATTCGGCGAAGGCTGATGGATTCCGCCTGTCCGTGAATATCCACCACTGGGCTGGGAGCAAGCGGAAAAACGCCAGCCCGGAGTGTAATTTTTGGGAGAAGCATTGAGCCAAAGGTTTTGACAGGAGGATTTTTGTAAATTCAGGCATTGACGCTGCTCTTGGGGTTTTGCTGGGGGGGGATTTTGGGTGTGGGGAAGGAAATGGCAATGATTTTCAAGGGATTTAGTTTGCAGAGGGGACCTAAAGCAGCTTTCAGAAGCAAAGGATCGGTAAAAGGCAGGGGGTGAGCCTGCACTAGGAAGCACTGGAGTTCTGAAAATGCTTCCCCCCCCGCCCTCCCTTTTTGATCTCGGTTTTAAAATAATGAGGCGTTCGCGGAGATGTGCATTGGGGTCAGCAGGTCAGACCTGCTGGCTGGTGGTGGGGATGGAGCTGCGCCCCATCGTGGCTTTATCGGGGGTGATGGGGCATGGAGGAGATGCGACCCCCCCCCCATCTTTCCTTCCCCACTGGTACCACATCCTTGAGTGAGGTCTCGTTTAGAGAAACAGGTTTAATTCGTCCTGCTTTGGGACAGCAGGTCCCTTCCAGGCTTAGTTTCTATAAAATACAAACCCATCCAGTGATTTTTTTTTAAGGATATTTCTTATTTTGTTGTCACCTCCTTCCCCCTGCCACACGGCCCGTGGGGTTTGTATCCATAAAGCCCTGGTAACTGGTGTGTGTCAGTATTTTCGTGGCATCTTTCAGCTCTCCCCATAATTCATCCTCCTTCCCAAGGATGGATTCAACAGCTACCGGCGTCTCTGCCTTTACGATAACTGGGGCTGGCAGGGCGGAAGATTTGTGTGCGCTCGTCGGGTACGAGCCTTCACACGTTTTACTCAACGCCCTGCGTTTTCAACACTTGATAAAGTTTATTTTAAAAGAGGAAAAAAAACAGCTTTAAGATGGGATGCCCTCCTGACAGTTTAATAGCTCGGAGTTTACTTGCGGTGGGTTAGAATTCTGCTCTTTGCCTGGATTTATTGGGTTGATATTTTGTCTCTTCGGCGCCCGACTACAATAAGAAATGCGATGCTGGTTGCTGCGACTGATCCGTCAGTGCTGTGGAATCCT
>NW_009260142.1:237115-241738 GCF_000687185.1 Egretta garzetta
AAGGCTGATGGATTCCGCCTGTCCGTGAATATCCACCACTGGGCTGGGAGCAAGCGGAAAAACGCCAGCCCGGAGTGTAATTTTTGGGAGAAGCATTGAGCCAAAGGTTTTGACAGGAGGATTTTTGTAAATTCAGGCATTGACGCTGCTCTTGGGGTTTTGCTGGGGGGGGATTTTGGGTGTGGGGAAGGAAATGGCAATGATTTTCAAGGGATTTAGTTTGCAGAGGGGACCTAAAGCAGCGTTCAGAAGCAAAGGATCGGTAAAAGGCAGGGGGTGAGCCTGCACTAGGCAGCGCTGGTGTTCTCCAAATTCTTCCCTCCCCGCCCTCCCTTTTTGATCTCGGTTTTAAAATAATGAGGCGTTCGCGGAGATGTGCATTGGGGTCAGCAGGTCAGACCTGCTGGCTGGTGGTGGGGATGGAGCTGCGCCCCATCGTGGCTTTATCGGGGGTGATGGGGCATGGAGGAGATGCGACCCCCCCCCCATCTTTCCTTCCCCACTGGTACCACATCCTTGAGTGAGGTCTCGTTTAGAGAAACAGGTTTAATTCGTCCTGCTTTGGGACAGCAGGTCCCTTCCAGGCTTAGTTTCTATAAAATACAAACCCATCCAGTGATTTTTTTTTAAGGATATTTCTTATTTTGTTGTCACCTCCTTCCCCCTGCCACACGGCCCGTGGGGTTTGTATCCATAAAGCCCTGGTAACTGGTGTGTGTCAGTATTTTCGTGGCATCTTTCAGCTCTCCCCATAATTCATCCTCCTTCCCAAGGATGGATTCAACAGCTACCGGCGTCTCTGCCTTTACGATAACTGGGGCTGGCAGGGCGGAAGATTTGTGTGCGCTCGTCGGGTACGAGCCTTCACACGTTTTACTCAACGCCCTGCGTTTTCAACACTTGATAAAGTTTATTTTAAAAGAGGAAAAAAAACAGCTTTTCCTTTCCCTTCCAGTGCCAGACGCTGTGTGTTGGGGGTAGCAAAGAGATGGGAAACGCTCCTGACAGTTTAATAGCTCGGAGTTTACTTGCGGTGGGTTAGAATTCTGCTCTTTGCCTGGATTTATTGGGTTGATATTTTGTCTCTTCGGCGCCCGACTACAATAAGAAACGCGATGCTGGTTGCTGCGACTGATCCGTCAGTGCTGTCGTACCCTCCCTGCCGGGTGAGCAGGATGGGGAATCGTTTTGATGCTGGGGGTAAGTTAAAATTTGGTCCTGGGGATGCACCCTGGGCTGTATCAGGGTCAATCCTAGGGCTACCAGGAGGGATAAAACTCGCCCATCTCCCGGAGCAAGGAGGAGAGCTGGGGTTGTGCCCGTGCAGGATGAAGGTGTAGTATCAGATGTGGAAAAACCCTTTACCCTTCGGATGGTGTTGACAGCAACTAGGATTTCTGCAAAGGTAGATTTTTCACTTCACCGAAGTATTTGAAAATAGGCGGCGGGATGGTGTGGAAAGCATTCGATACGTTGCAATTAATTAAGCCAGCGTAATAATTGGGTTTCTTCGCTCACAACGAACCTCTCCTTCGTTTCTTTCTACAGCTGCTAAGGCGTTATTCAGACACTTGAGGAATTTCCATGAAATTGTGGAAAGAAGCAAAAGGTCTTGGCAATGTAGCATTTCACAAAGAAATTTGAAAGGGAAAAATAAAATAAATAAAAAAAAATCCCACAGCCCTGTACAAGATTGAAAGCAGCAGAAACCAAATTAAGGTTTGACATTGTCCGGAAAGCAGCCCTGACCCCAATCTAGGCATGAGCTGCCGCCGTTGTGGAGAGAGGTATTGCACACCGCGAGCTGGGGCTGGCTCCGGTGGTGTTTTCCCGGTGTCCAGGCTGCTTTCCATGGGCAAACCTTCACCTGCACGACTTCTCGGATGAGGTTTTGCCTCCGGGGAAGCATGTGGGACCCCTGGTGTGACGAAAGGCTGGTGGCTTTGGGGACATTAGCGTGGCGTGATTTTATTTAGTGGTGGGTTTTCAATTTTTCTCCGCAACCATAGGACCCAGAAGCTTCGGAGATACCCGTAGTCTCCCGTGATTGCTGAGCTCCCAAAGGTGGAGGTTTAAGAGGAGCTTGAAGTTCTCCCAAGCCACCGCCGCGTGTCTCCCAATAGCTGTGACGGTGGCATGGCTACGGCCCTGACTGCAGAGGAGCAAATTATTTCTAAACACACAGTTGAGTTCAACCCTCCAGGGCTGAGGGTCTTTCCCTGCATCCTCCATCCTGCTGCGTAACATCCCCTCCTGCCTCAGTTTCCCCACCCTGCTGCGACAGCATCTTAATGCATAGCTGGGGAGACTGAAGATGCCAGCTTTGCCGCCGCAGCACGCTGAAGACGGATGACTGATGCTCATGAACACAATTTCAGATGCGGTAGGAGAACTCCAAGCTCGGCGAGAGGAGGAGGAAGATAACCATGATGCAGGGAGCCATGCGCTGGAAGAAAATGCGCTCTCGGCTCCTTGTTTACCAACTAATTTTAGAAGTGCTGAGCGCTGCAGAAACCCGCTTTCCGCATTTGCAAGGATGATAAAGTGCTCAGCACCGCCGTTGGGCTGGCTGAGGGCTTGCCTGAACGATGCTCTCTCCTCTGAGCCACTTGGCTTTTTAAAAAAAGAAGGGAAAGATTTCAGACTGGACACCTGGAACATGTTGGGACAGAGTAGTGGAGGGGTAAGGAAAAAGTTGGTGGAGGAAAGGCCAACCCAATGCACCAAGGTGTGAGAACGGCCAAAACTGGAGGGCTGCTTTCCTCAGGTTGCAGCTGGTTTTGGTGTCGCTTCTTGCTGGGGCCGACTTGTGCTCAGCCCCTTTGAGCTGAATTCCTTGCCTTTGGGATTGCTCAATCCCGTACCCCTTTTGAGCTCAATCCCTTGGTTTTAGGATTACTCAATCCCTTACTCTTTCTGAGCTTAATCCTTTGACCCCTTTTGAGATCAATCCCTTGGTTTTGGGATTGCTCAATCCCTTAGCCCTCTTGAACTCAATCCTTTGGCCCCTTTTGAGCTCAATTTCATGGCCCCTTTGATCTCAATGCCTTGGCTTTGGGATTACTCAATCTCTTACCCCTTTTGAGCACAATCCTTTGGTTTTGGGATCGCTCAATCCCATGGTTTTGGGATTACTCAATCCCTTAGCCCTCTTGAACTCAATCCTTTGGCCCCTTTGAGCTCAATCCCTTGTTTTTGGGATTATTCAATCCCTTATTCTTTCTGAGCTTAATCCCTTGACCCTTTTGAGCTCCATCCCTTGTCTTCGGGATTGCTCAATCCCTTACCCCTTCTGAGCTCAATTTCATGGCTCCTTCAATCTCAATGCCTTGGTTTTGGGATTACTCAATCTCGTACCCTTTTGAGCTCAATCCCATGGTTTTGGGATTGCTCAATCCCTTGGCCCCTTCATGCTCAATCCTTGGTTTTGGGATTGCTCAATCCCGTAGCCCTCTTGAACTCAATCCTTTGGCCCCTTTTGAGCTCAATCCTTTATTGTTGGGATTACTCAATCCTTACCCCTTTTGAGCTCAATTTCATGCCCTCTTCAATCTCAATCCCTTGGCTTTGGGATTACTCAATCTCTTACCTCTATTGAGCTCAATCTCTTGGTTTTGGGATCTCTCAATCCTTTGGCCCCTTTTGAGCTCAGTCCCTTGGTTTTGGGATCGCTCAATCCCATGGTTTTAGGATTACTCAATCCCTTAGCCCTCTTGAACTCAATCCTTTGGCCCCTTTGAGCTCAATCCCTTGTTTTTGGGATTATTCAATCCCTTATTCTTTCTGAGCTCAATCCCTTGGTTCCTTTTGAGCTCAGTTCCTCGACTCCGGGCTTTCAGGCACTGGTGGGCAGAGACCCAGTCTCCTCGCAAAGCATCACTAGATCCAGCACTGGTGTAGACCAGAGTTTGCAGAGCTTGGGACATGCTCTGCAGCAGCCGCTCCGGCCTCCTTGCAAACATCGGCTCGTACAACATCAAACCCGGTGTGTGCACCATTAATTGAGGTTGCTTCACTAATAAACCACTCGTGACCGCCTGGCCCAGGGACGTGCGTGTTCCCGTTAGGAGCTGGGGTACAAGCGGGCAGGAGAATGCGAAAAGCTGTGTTCGTGTAGTGTCAGCTCATCCCTTGTTTTGCTGTTACCTTCTGGAGAGTGAGGGCTTTTTGCTGTCCGGTGAGTAAAATAAATTACCCCCAGCAGCTGCTAGTGCTGATCGTCTGAAACAGTGGAACCCACTTAAATGAATAATAATTAAAGAAATAAATTTCCCCGAGTGCCAGCCTCAAAACTTTTTGTTCAGCAATAAAGCGAAGGAGAGCCTTGCAAAAAATGAATTGCTTGGCTGTTTCCGAAGTAGCTGCCTGTGCCACGGCGGGCGAAGCGGAGTTATAACGGGACTTATGAAAGGAGCCCGTGTGGTTCGAGGAAGCCTTTTCACAGAATCAGAGAATCCCAGAATGGCCGGGGTTGGCAGGGCCCTCAGGAGCTCACCCAGTACCACACCCCTGCCCAAGCAGGCTCACCCAGAGCAGGGGGCACAGGACAGCGTCCAGGCGGGGGTTGAAGATCTCCAGAGAAGGAGACTCCACAGCCCCCCTGGGCAGCCTGGGCCAGGGCTC
>NW_009260142.1:241869-243686 GCF_000687185.1 Egretta garzetta
TTGCCCTCCTCTGGACTCTCTCTAGCAGTTCCTCATCTTTCTTGAACTGGGGAGCCCAGAAGTGGACCCAGGACTCCAGATGGCATCTCAGCAGGGCAGAGCAGAGGGGCAGGAAAACCTCCCTCTCCCTGCTGGCCACGCTCCTCTTAATAACCACGCTCCTTTTCCTAGGTGCCAAGGTCATGGGTAGAAACAGGGTGAGCAGAAGCAAGTGTGGCTAACGGCAAAACCCCTTCCCTTGAAGACGGAGAAATAACGGGAAGCTGGGATGACCCCGTTACAGTCATCCCGAGTCAGAGTGTTGGCTGCAGGAGCCGATCACCTGCCGGCTACGGTCGCTTTGGCAAAGCCCTGGCTGTTTCCCTCCCTGTGTAAGATTTCCCTAAATTATCCTTAATTTGGGGTAGTTGAGGCAGATGGGCGGTGATGGGCTTGGTGGTTCCGTCTGGAAGGTGACCTGCACAGTGGGCACAGGTTGTCACCCTAGCGACATCCTCACCCTCTTGCGCATCCCTTGGCTCCGGCACACCCCAGCTCTGCAACTTCTCCTTTTTTTTCTTTTTTTAGGCTATTTCCATTTTTTTTGCAGTCTTTCTACCATATAAAACATAAATTACTACATCAGGTGTGCAAACAGATCTCTTTCCACATGATAAAGTCCTGGTCCTTGAGCTGTACCCTAGGAGCAATAAAGTCCTTCCTAAATAATTAAGCAGGTAATAATTACCCACGCTCCCTCCGCGCAAGATTTGCAGCCGATTTTTAACGTGAATTTGTTGCAGCGCAAGCCCTTGGGCGAGGGGGGGAGCTGAGCAGGGGGGTGTTGGAACTGGATCCTGCTCCTCGCGTCGGCATCTTGGAAAGCACCGACCGTTGCAAATCTCTGCCAACCTTTCCCTGGAGAAGAAGGATCAGGATGCAGGAGGCTGGACCCCCTTGAGCTGTTTTTTGGGGTTATGGAAAATAAAAGGTCCTAATTAATGAAAATAAATAAATAAATAAATAAATAAATAGGGTCCCAAATTATGGTGTTGGTGGAGGGGTGCAGCGCTCGCCCCGCTCGTTTTAAGCATTTTTTATGGTTGTGGAGCCTTCGACAGGGATAAATTCTGCCTCTTCCCCCTTTTCCATCAAAAGCTGGAATTAGGAACGGGAGACGAACGCTGCGGGACCGCTTGGCTGTGGATTCCTTCAGAGGAGCTGGGAGAAGAGAAAAAAAAAAACCAACAAACCAAAAAAAACCCCACGAAAGGAGTTAGGCTGTAGCCCCCGCTATTAATCATAGCTGTAATCATGCATTTAATGAACATGACAGCTCCCGTTCCCTCCGGAGAGACGCGTCGAGTCTCACGGCTGGCTTAGGTACAACAATCACTTCTCGCCGCTCGCGCTTGATAAAACCGAGAGCCGCCGGAGCAGCCGGTGTCAGGTTGGGATGATGCATTAAGAGAAACAACCCCGTTTGCACGGGCTGTGGATTTCCTTACAGATGATGCGCTTCAGACCGACTGAATCATTAAGAAGAAGAAGGGGGAAAAAAAAAAAAAGGAGAGAGAAAAACACCTGTCCCTTCGGCAGGGTATAAAATATCAAGCTTGACGCTGCCGCGCTGCGCGTAATCAGTTAAAAAGCCCTTAATGTGCAGTTCTTGATGCTCGCCCCAGCAGCTTTTCTTTTAGAATCATAGAATCATGGAATTGTTTAGGTTGGAGAAGCCCTTTAAGCTCCCCAAGCCCAACCATTACCCTACCCCTGCCATCCCACCCCCAAACCCTGGCCCTCAGCACCGCCTCTGCCCGGCTGTTAAATCCCCCCCG
>NW_009260142.1:244166-244820 GCF_000687185.1 Egretta garzetta
TTCGAGCGTGTGGGAGGAACTTGCCATGCCGTTTATTTCAATCTTGGCGGCGAGGGACTTTTGCGATGGAGAGGAAAAGGCAACGCGGGACGCGCGAGTTGCTCTCCTGATCCGACAGCACCGCTGCGTCCCCACGCTGCTGCTCTCCCCGCTTGGAGAGCAACTGGGGAGAAAAACGGGACAGGTTTGGGGCTGGCATCTGTCCTGCGAAATACAAATGTGTTATGTCCAGACCAAACGAGACTCCTCAAGATCAGAGTCAAACCCTGGGGGCATCATTTTGGCGTTTTGTTTAATTTAGCCCAGACTGCAGCAAATTTCAGCTCCTGATTTTTTTAATTTAACCCGTATTCCATTCCTTGGATTTTTTTGCTCAGCCATGGTTTCACGCCGCGTGGGTTACTTTGATAATACAGATACACCCCGAATCTCCACTGTCCGCAAAATATTGGACACTTCGTATTTATTAATGCAAATCATACAGAATCACAGAATGGCAAGGGTTGGAAGGGACCTCAGGAGATCACCCAGTGCCACCCCCCTGCTCAAGCAGGCTCACCCAGAGCAGGGGGCACAGGACAGTGTCCAGGCAGGGGTTGAAGATCTCCAGAGAAGGAGACTCCACAGCCCCCCTGGGCAGCCTGGGCCAGGGCT
>NW_009260142.1:245266-247102 GCF_000687185.1 Egretta garzetta
CCTCTGGGCAGAGCTGCTTCCCAGCAGGTCAGCCCCCAGCCTGGACTGGTGCCTGGGGTTCAACCTCCCCAGGGGCAGCACCCGACACTTGGCCCTTGTTGAACTCCATCAGGTTCCTCTGCGCCCAACTCTCCAGCCTGGCCAGGTCCCGCTGGATGGCAGCGCAGCCTCCCCATGGATCAGCCACTCCTCCCAGTTTGGTGTCAGCAGTGAACTTGCTGGGGGTACACTCTGTCCCCTCGCCCAGGTCATTGATGAACAAGCTGAACAAGACCGGGCTGAGTACTGAGCCCTGGGGAACCCCATGAGCTCCCAGCCTCCAACTGGACTCTTCCCCGCCAATCAGAACCCTCTGAGCTCTGTCCTTCAGCCAGTTCCCAATCCACCTCACGTCCACTCATCCAACCCACACTTCTTGAGCTTCCCTATGAGGATGTTATGGGAAACAGTACCAAAAGCCTTGCTGAAGTCAGTCTCTTGGTAGCGGCTCTGACTGGGCATCGCCAGTTGGTAACTACTCTAAAAATCAAAACTTGGCCTCCTTGGACCTCTTTAAAGGTCTGGGACATCAAACCTGCTCTCCTGCATCTCCTCCCGTGCTGCTTTGATGCTCACAGAGCCTCGCTTGTATTTAAACTTCTTTTTGCACCATGCAAAGGCTTCGAAAAATCACACCAGAGCCTGAGTTTCCTCCGTCGATCCCAATTGATGGCGTAATTACGGAACTTCTTAACCAGCAGCGTTAACACAGCACTGGGGCTGTCTCCTCTTGGGTAAATATTTAGGTGGTTTTCTAATAGTCTGGAGATGATTTGCACTCGGGAGGAGTAATTAGGCGGTGGGAAAGCGTGGATGAAGGGTTTCTTTGCCAGCTGCCGGTCTGATGCTTTGCCAGAGCCGGTCGGCCTGCTGGACAGATGCATCTCACCTGGATTTTGCCGTGGATGAGACGGGCTCTCGGGTGGTTAAACTGCCTCCGGGCTGGGAGTTAATTCCCAGCAAGAGCCTGTCATGGGAGATGCTCATTGCCTGTCCACGTGTAATAGCGTGACTTCTGGCCAGAAGAAAAAAGCTGGGCACAAAATCCCCCAAATGTTAATACTGCGGATATATTTTTCCTATCTAGAAATTAAAAACCAGTGGCGTGAGGCTGTCGCAGCCTTTCTTTTATTTACTTATCTATTTATTTCTTTAGTGATTCCTCCTTTCTGGCCAAGATGTGGTTGTCAGGTTCCTTGAACTAAAGGGATGGCGCATGAGCACAGGAGCATGTTCATCCCCAAGAGTCTGCTTTTATGCCCGGGTATTAAATATTTAGAGAGATTGGCTGCTGCCCTGGCTTCGGGGATAGCCCGTCCTGCTGAGCTTGCTTTAAGGAGCGTTATACATAATTGTGGAGAGCTGAAGGATGTTTCGTCCCTATCCTAATGGTTGGACTTCAATCTGGGGCTTTCTCCCAGCATCAGCTGGGAGGTCAACCTTGCTCGAGCGCGCCCGGCCTCTTAACCCACGTCCACGCTAAGAGATGCTCCGCGGCATCTTCGGAGCGCCCCGAAGTTGATGGTGAATTTATTTTGGCGCTGAAAACCAGTTGATAAGATGCTCCTACAGCAAAAAAAATACACCCCCCCGCACCGGAGAGGTGGCTCAAATGCCTGGTTGATACTCAAACGCGCTTGCGGCAAGCTCGAGTGAGCTTGCGGCGAGCTCGAACGTGCTTGCCCCGGTGAGTTGCCTGGAGCTTGCTCGAGTCCTCTGATCGACAGGCGTGTGCCGCCCGTGCCGGCATCGCGCCTGCGCCAACCGCTTTGGTTTGCAGAGGGAACAGATGGGGGC
>NW_009260142.1:247200-259183 GCF_000687185.1 Egretta garzetta
AACAGGTGGGGCTTTCGCCGCCGCCGGCAGCCCGAGTGACAGCTTGCGCGCGGGGAGAGCGCGGTTGCCGCGCTATCAAATTCCACTCGCTCACTCCCCAACACGCCCGGGCTGGCAGGTGAGTGACTGAGCCGCTCTCGTACCACCTGGAAAGCTGAGATACAGTTTTTAAGTTGCTCGGGGCGGGGGGGGGAATTTGGCACGTTTGGGTGTTGAGGGGAAAGGTCCCCTCTGTGTTTGGAACTGGCAAGGAGCCCTTTTGCTGTGGCCGCTCCAGAGGTGCTGGCAAGGTGGAGGTGTGTAAAGAGCATCCTCACCCATCTGGGATCTGGGAGCTGCTTGCTTTGGGTTAAGCAAGAAGATCATAGAATCATTGAATAGTTTGGGTCGGGATGGACCTTTCAAGGTCATCTTGTCCAACCCCCCTGCAACAGGCAGGGACATCTTCAACCAGATCAGGTTGCTCACAGCCCCGTCCAACCTGACCTTGAAAGTTCCCAGGGATGGGACCTCTACCACCTCTCTGGGCAACCTGGGCCAGTGTTTCACCACCCTCAGTGTAAAAAGTTTCTTCCTTAGATCTAGTCTGAGTGAACCCTCTTTCAGTTTAAAGCCATCACCCCTTGTCTTATTGCTCCAGGCCCTACTAAAAAGTCTGTCCCCATCTTTCTTATCAGCCCCTTTGAAGTATTGAAAGACCACAAGAAGGTCTCACTGGAGCCTTCTCCAGGCTGAACAACCCCAACCCTCTCAGCCTGTATTCATAGGAGAAGTGTTCCACGCCTCTGATCATTTAAAAGAAGGGTAGTGAGGTGCTTAGGGACATGGTTTAGTGGTGGGATGGCAGGATTAGGTTAATGGTTGGACTTGATGATCTTAAAGGTCTTTTCCAACCAAAGCGATTCTATGATTCTGTGATTTTTGTGGACCGAAGACGCTGAGGGCCGTGTGAATCCCTGCAAAAACTTTACAATTCTGAGCAAATGATCTATTTGGTTTTTTTCTCCTCTTTCCAACAGCAAAGTTGCACTGTACGCCCAGTCCTGGCTCCTCGCCCTCCGGCTGCCTGAACAGATCATCCACGAGCCGATACATCGCCAGGTCTGTACTCGGGGGGAGGAACGGCGTGCTCCCCCGCCGGATGCTGCGCGGGATTTACGCTCGGCAGCTTGAGACGCAGCTTTTTTTGCTGGCTGGTGATGCAGTGAAATTCTTCCTGCTGCTTTTCCCCCAGCCTCTGCTACCAGGTTTTTTTTTTTAAGCTCACCAGAAAGCCACGGTTTCTCCTTGGTAAGGTTTTGAAAGGTTATTAACGGGTAGCAACACCTTTCTGCGAGCAACAAAACGCCAAATCCTACTTGGAAAGTCCCTTTTTAAATTAACTGTGTTGTTCTCAAGAGGTACTTTGGGGTTTTTCCCCCCGACTCAGAAGCCCATCCCAATTTAACCCAGCAAACCTGCAGGTTTTCCTTCTCGCTATCCCACCCACAAACTGGGAACCTGCCCCGTGGTCAGTGGAAAGCACCGTGTATGAGAGAATGACGGCACGGTGCCGGCGTTCAACGCCTGCCAGCTTTCTCCTCGCCTTTGTTTTTTTTTTTGTCCTACAGACGTGCCACATATCGCTGTGTCCTTAAGTAAGAGCGTTTGCAGACAAGTCCCTTTTAACTGGAGCAGACTAAAATTTATTCCCGAAGTATGTCTGTTCCAGATGTCTGTGTACAGACATAATGCCAGATTCTCGCTGTATTTTATCCTATCCTACCACTAATATCAATAAAATGTGCCGTCAGAGTTGGTTGGTGCTAGAGTCCAACTTGCAAACGCTTTCTGCGCAGGTCAACGCACTAGTGACCTGGCCAGGTATCCCAAGTTGGTGTTGATTATGGAAGAGTCTTTTTTCAAGATCATAATTTCGGCAAAGAAATACTCTTTCTTTAAAGGCTTGCCTTGCATTAGCCTTGGAAACACCTCAAGTACCAAAAAGCAATTTGTGGTGGGGCTTGGTGTCCCTCAAGCCATTCCTGATGAATGAAGTGGTGGCATTTGAGGTGCTTAGGGACAGGCTTTAGTGGTGGGATGGCAGGGTTAGGTAACGGTTGGACTTGCTGATCTTCAAGGTCTTTCCCAACCTGAATGATTCTATGATTCCTGATGCTGAAACGGGGCTTTCATGTTCAGCATTTTGGCTGCATGAAGTTATCTTTTTCTCATTGCATTTTAACTCGAGAGCTTCAGGCAACCAATAATTGCAGAGGTAAAAATGTGCGTTCCTCCCGAAAATAGTTTCCTTGTGTGAGTATTTATCATGGGCAATGCTGCTGTGACCCTTAGGCCCGTGGTTCTCACACCAGGAGGACCAAGCCTGTGAAAATACATAAATATTATCTAATATTTATATATTACGCATATCTTAAAATAATTTTAGATATAAATCTTTACCCTTCGTCTCTATGGAAGCAACACATACAACTACCCAGAGAACCTGCCTTAGGTGGCTTTGTTTGCCCCATCCAGAGCACTGCGTCCTCTGCAAACTTGAGTTGACCATGCCGTACCATTTAATTATCTGCTCGGAGAGACCAAACGTGCCCTCCCTGGTGTTGCATTCACCCAGATCTCAACGCTTCCCCTCTTCCTCCCGGTCCCATACATCTCTATAGCTGCTGGGTAATTACCTCTTCAGCTGGAAGCTTATGGAAAATGCGTGCTAAGCAACTTTTTATATCCTTAAGCAACTTCTAGTGGTACCAGACAATTCATCGCGTGGTTTTCTGGTATTTGGTGTTACCTTGTGTTTCTGCAGCTGTCACGTAGGCCCTCATTCATTGAGGTCCATAAGCAGGTGCCCACTTGAAGACCTTGAATAGCCCTGGAGCGTGCAGTGGGCCAGCTGGCAGGGACACGTGCTGAAGTGCCCTCTAAGTTGTTCAGCATTTGCATCCTGTGCTGCACGAGCCCAGCGCAGGAGAGGGTGTTTTCTGCCTCACTATGTTCCCAAAAACTGTAGGAAGCTCTCTCCATGCTCATAAAATCATAGGAGAGAATCACAGTCGTGGAGGTGAGAAGGGGTCTCTGAAGAGCTCTGTCCTTCCTCCTGCCCCAGAGGGCCTCTTGTCCTTCCTATATATCTCTCTGAGAAGGTCTGGTTCCACCTTCTCTACACCATCCCATTAAGAAGGCACAGAGGACAAGAAGATCCCCCTTGGCCTTCTCCTTGCTGAGCAAATCAGCCCACAGCCTCTGCTCAGATGTCCCGTGCTCCAGCCCCAGCCATCTTGGTGGCCTCCACTGGACACGCTGCCGTCCATCGCTGTCTGTATTGTGCTGGGAGCCCCAGATTGGACCCAGTGCCCAGCTGTGGTCTTGCAAGTGCCAAACCGAGGGGATAGATCCCCTCCCTCTGCTCATACAGCCCATGGTGTGGTTGGTGTCATCACCACAAGGGCACTTGGCTGACTCCTGGATGCCTCATTGTTCCCCAGGGTCGTCTTCTGCAGAGGTGCTTTCCAGGCGGTTGGCCCCAACCCATCCTGCTGCATGGGGTTAATTCTATATGAAATGCGAATGTTTCCTGGGAGACTGGCCTCTTCTTGCAGATTTTTAAAGATTTCAGGGTGAAGTTGGCCAAAAATCAAAAAGACCTAAGAGCTTATGGCCCAGCATGAATGTCCTGAATGTCTCACTCTCTCTTCAAAGTGAAACTTGGGCTCCTCTGTGATTTCAGGTGCTGTTGACCTGTCTCCTCTACGTCATTGTTGCGTTGAAGTTGGAGATGTTACCTGACTCTGTCTGTCTTTCTCCGTTTAGCCGTGCTGTTCAGCGAAGTTTGGCCATCATTCGTCAAGCCAAGCAGAAGAAAAAGAAGAAGGAATACTGTATGTACTACAACCGCTTCGGCAAGTGTAATCGTGGGGAGAGCTGCCCCTACATCCATGATCCAGAAAAGGTGGCCGTCTGTACCAGGTATGGATGGACACAGCAACCACCTGCTTTGGCCCATCATGGTAGACTGGGCCATTTGGTTGGCTTTGGTTCATGCTCATGTGATATTTCCCAGGGAAACAACCCAATAACAGAGATGTAAGACCATTGGAACAGCTGTTCTGGGTCAGGCTCGAGATCTGCCCAACGCTGTCGGGCTGGCAGGTACCTACAGGAGGAGAACAAGACAAGGGCTCTTCCTCCTGGCTGGGACCTCTCAGCTTCTGCCAGCGAAGCCCTGCAGCCTGGTGGCGTTTGGTTTTCAACTGCCAGAGGTTGCCACCAAACCATCAAGGTGTAATAGCCAGCAGTTCTTTTTTTCTTTTTTCTGTGAGTTTATGTAGTCTTTTCTTTAACACACGGTATTTACGGCAATGGGTTGCGCAACTGAATTACGGACTGCATGGAAAGTGCTTCCTCAGCTGGCTGCTCAAGTATCACACTGGGCACCTCCTCACTTGTGGTTCATTTTGTGTTCGGTTTTGGGCCCCTCACTGCAGAAAAAATGTTGTGTTGCTGGAACATGTCCAGGGAAGAGCAAGGAAGCTGGGGAGGGGTCTGGAGCCCCAGGCTGCTGGGGAGCGGCTGGGGGAGCTGGGGGGGTTCAGCCTGGAGCAGAGGAGGCTGAGGGGAGCCCTCTTTAACAGCCGGGCAGCCATGGCGCTTGGGGACGGGGTTTGGGGGTGGGATGGCAGGGGTAGGGTAATGGTTGGGCTTGATGATCTTAAAGGGCTTCTCCAACCTAAACGATTCTATTATATGATTCTATGAGAAGGAATCATAGAATCATAGCATGGTTTGGGTGGGAAGGGACCCCTAGAGGTCACCCAGGCCAACCCCCCTGCATTGAGCAGGGACATCTTCAACCAGATCAGGTTGCTCACAGCCCCGTCCAACCTGGTCTTGAATGTTCCCAGGGATGGGGCCTCCACCACCTCTCTGGGCAACCCATTCCAGTGTTTCATCACCCTCATTGTAAAGAATTGTAAAGGATGGAATAATCATTCCCCCATCACCTTCTAGGCACCATTTCTAACTATATAGTCCTTCCCTCTCTGACCAAACTTCCCAGACTGGAGAATCATGGTCCATTTAATCTCTTCTGGTAGTTTTTCTCTAGATTTACACAGCATTTTACACCTATTCATGCTGATAAGCATCGCACAACCAGCCTCTAAGTTAAATACACACGTTTTGGTTGCTCCACACAGGCTGTAGGGATTACAGAAATAATTTGTTTCACATTTTGGAGGTAGATACCATCACCAGGACACTTAAGTCTAAGAAGTAACCTTCCTTATCATAGTACAAAAGCTCGAAAAAAATTAAGAAATCGGAGTAGTGGTTTAAGAATTAGTAATAAGATCAAGTTAACATTTCTTAAATGTAATCAGAATAATGGTCCTAAGTCATTTACTTACTGCTGTTGGGTTGAAGATGCCATCAGGCTTTGCTGGGTGGAATTTAGAGGCTAAACCATTTAGCCAATCCCCAAAGAGACCATCTACCGTCTGACTTGAATGATTTTGTGGGTCTTGGGTAATACCTAGTGCAGATATTGGAGCGGTGCTAATCTGAGCTGAGCGACTTGAGAGCCTGCCCTGACCGCGCACCGGGTGATTTCTTCTAGCAGCATTTCTCAGATCCGCTTGATCCGGGCACCAGGTTTGAATCCTTCAGCCTGTGACGCCATGCGGCTACGAGGCTTGATAATTTATTACAGGAGAACTGATTCATGTTGCCAGCTCATTATACCTGCCCAACAGTTGATTAAACTATATTATTAGTCGTTTAAAAAGTGTAGAAAAGCCAACTCCACTGATGAACTCCTTGAGTAATTTCTCCGTAAAATTGCTGCTGGGCTAGAAATCATTTGGAGGTTGCACAAAGCTCGATGGGAGACCATATAGGAGGGAAAGGTGATTTATTTTTTACTGATTTCACTCGCTCTCACGCATTCTCCCATAACACATCCTCACAAGCACTGAGGCACATGTGTCCAAGGTATCCGGTCAGGACTACTTCTGGTGACACAGAGGACAAGGGATCATAGAATCATAGAATGTTTTGGGTTGGAAGGGACCCCTAGAGGTCAGCTAGTCCAACCCCCAGGATGCCGGCTACTGAGTCCTTGCTTCGAATCCTTCATTGTTCTTATGTTGGCCACCAAGCCTGGTTTTGGGCTGTGCTCCTTGTGTACTTTATGACAACGTTGATTTACTCTCGGTCTTGTGTCTCTTTAAACCCTGGTGCTTCTAGCTCCAATCCTGTTTTTTAGCTTTCTGTTATTGTATCTTCATTTTCTCAGTCTGCTTTTGGTTTAGGGTGTCCTTTATTTTCCAGATCTGGGTGTTTTGAGGAGGTGCACGTAGCTACGCCATGATTGCAATCACCTGTAAACCTAGTTGTCATCAACCAGGTGGTTCTCACATCTCTATGTTCCTGTTCCAACAGTTGGGTTTAATGGTTGGACTTGATGATCTTAAAGGTCTTTTCCAACCTAAATGATTCTATGATTCTGTGATTTATACTTTGTTCAAACCAATCTGAATTTGATTTTATTTTTAACGAAGCTCTCCACGCTCAGCTCTGAATTTACCCAGATTTTATAAATAAAGCTGGGGGCGTATTCTGTGCTCCAGAACCTCCCTGCAAGGTTACGCAGCTCAGAGCACGTACCCTTGGAGTCTGCTTTTGGGGGGCGTTGGACCAGCACTCTTCCCATGATAACATGTCTATTTCATTAATTTGCTGGTGCACCGGTACCTCCTAGGAAAACTTCCGAGTCCAAACATCCTCCCGTGCTTTGGGATCTTTGTTTCTGTTGTGTGCCTGTCTCTGCTCCTCCTGGTTGTTGGCCACTCACACCCAGAGGTCCTGGTGATTCATCTGGCATCTGGTGTAATCAAGGCTCTGGGAAGGACCTTTCTCCTTCTGGAAGCATCATCTCTGAACCTCATGGTAGAAGCCTTGTTCTGCCTGCTAACAAGCAGCCAAATACGATGAAAGAGTGACGAGTGGTGTCCCTCAGAGGTCCATACTGGGACCGGTGCTGTTTAATGTTTTCATCAATGACTTAGACAGCGAGATCGAGTGCACCCTCAGCAAGTTTGCGGATGACACCAAGCGGAGTGGTGCGGTTGACACACCAGAAGGACAGGATGTCATCCAGAGAGACCTGGACAGGCTGGAGACGTGGGGCCTGTGTGAACCTCATGAGGTTCAACAAGGCCAAGGGCAAGGTCCTGCACCTGGGTCAGGGTAACCCCCAGTATCAGTACAGGCTGGGGGAAGAAAGGATGGAGAGCAGCCCTGCCCAGAGGGACTTGGGGGCGCTGATGGATGAAAAGCTGGCCATGAGCCGGCCATGGGTGCTGGCAGCCCAGAAGCCAACCCTACCCTGGGCTGCATCAAGAGAAGCGTGGCCAGCGTCGAGGGAGGGGATTCTGGCCAGAGGAGGGCTACAAAAATGATCCGGGCGCTGGAGCCCCTCTGCTCTGAGCCAGGCTGGGAGAGTTGGGGGTGTTCAGCCTGGAGAAGAGAAGCGTGCGGGCAGAGCTGATTGCGGCCTTTCAGTACCTAAAGGGGGCCTATAGGAAAGAGGGGGAAAATCTTTCTAGTAGGGCCAGCTGGGACAGGACAAGGGGTGATGGCTTTAAACTAAACCAGGGTAGGTTTAGACTGGATCTAAGGAAGAAATTCTTTCCAGTGAGGGTGGTGAAACCCTGGCAGGGGTTGCCCCGAGAGGTAGTGGAGGCCCCATCCCTGGGAACATTCCAGGCCAGGTTGGCCGGGGCTGTGAGCAACCTGATCTAGTTAGCGGTGTCCCTGCTCCTGCAGGGGGGCTGGACTAGATGCCCTCTAGGGGTCCCTTCCCACCCAAAGCATTCTATGATTCTATGATTCTATGAAAGAGCAAAATCTATCAGGAAGCATCAGCTGCTCTTCTACGAGGAAAGACCTGTACTGATTTAGGGCATGAAATGGGATTTAACAGCGAGCTTGGCAGCAGTCGTGTATTCAGAACCTTGGGGCAAATGTGGCAATGGGTCAAGGCAGGCGTTCGGTGTTTAAAACTGCGTGGTTTGCGACCCACCTCGTGCTCAACCCTCTCCTTCTGGTGTATCTACAGGTTTCTCCGTGGCACATGCAAGAAGACAGATGGGACCTGTCCATTTTCCCACAAGGTGTCCAAAGATAAGGTCTGTATGGCTTCCCAAAAAGCGCACGGTGGCTCTACAAGTGATACGCTGGTGGTTGTAGGGAAGTCTACCTTGCCGAGTGCTTCCAGCAGAGTTGGTTTATAGTTTGCTTGCTGAGGTGTTCATAGATCATAGAATGATCATAGAATGATCACAGAATCGTGTAGGTTGGAAAAGACCTTTAAGATCATCACATCCAACCATTAACCTAGCACTGCCATCCCACCACTAAACCATGTCCCTCAGCACCTCTACCCGGCTGTTAAATACCTCCAGGGATGGGGACTCGACCACCTCCCTGGGCAGCCCATTCCAGAGCCTGACAACCCTTTCTGTGAAGAAATTTTTCCTAATGTCCAACCTAAACCGGCCCTGGCACAACTTCAGACCATTCCCCCTTGTCCTATCGCCCATTACCAGGGAGCAGAGGCCAACCCCCACCTCACTACAGCCTCCTGTCAGGCAGTTGTAGAGGGCGATCAGGTCTCCCCTCAGCCTCCTCTTCTCCAGACTAAACACCTCCAGCTCTCCCAGCCGCTCCTCATAAGCTTTGTGCTCCAGACCCCTCACCAGCTTGGTTGCTCTCCTCTGGACATGTTCCAGCAACACAACGTCTTTCTTGTAGTGAGGGGCCCAACACTGAACCAAGCATTCGAGGGGCACCCTCACCAGCACCGAGTACAGGGGCACGGTCACTTCCCTACTCCTGCTGGCCACACTATTCCTGATACAAGCTGATGTCCTGTGCACCCTGCTCTGGGTGACCCTGCTTGAGCAGGAGGATTGGACTGGATGATCTCCAGAGGTCCATTCCAACCCTTGCCATGCTGGGATTTTGTGACTCAACCAGTGCGGTGGATCAGTAGGTGAATTAAGGAACGGATTGGAAACCGGAGTATATGGGGCTGCGTTGGGTAACGTGCGTTGAGTTGAGGAGTGCTTACCCAGGGATCAGGGAGAAGGAGCACGGGAGTAGCATCTATGTACGTCTAATCCTTAGCTACCTCCGTAAAACAGCCTTTCCCTCTAAATCACCCTGTGCTGGAGTTGGAAGAGGAGGATGTTTTAACATACAAGAGCTTGGAGGTTTAAATTAACCTCTCTAAAAAGCCAGGCGGTGAAATCGGCTGGCAGAACGGCTTTTGCATTCATCATCGTTTCCAACCTTCTTGATGTATTTTGGGGCTCCGTGGTTTTATTACGCAGAGCGAGGTGGAAAAATAATTAGGTTTTCTTTTAGTGATTATCAGTTGAGAATTTAGCAGATTAACCTCCGTTCAGTGGCTAGGATCTCCGGTTGGCCGTAGCTTTGGAGACCTCAAGCGTTGAAGCTGAGGGGAAGTCGGTGCTGAAGGTTAAGTGGAGTTGCGGATCCTTCGCTGGGTTGGGATGTGCTTCAAGCATGTGTTTACATTTCAGCTTTGTTGGATGGATTCGGAGGATCGTTTCAGCACCAGAAGGACATGGAACAGTTGGAACGGGTCCAGAGGAGGGCCACAAAAACGATCCAAGGGCTGGAGCACCTCCCCTGTGAGGACAGGCTGAGAGAGTTGGGCTTGTTCAGCCTGGAGAAGAGAAGGCTGCGGGGAGACCTGATTGCAGCCTTTCAGTACCTAAAGGGGGCCTATAGGAAAGATGGGGAAAATCTTTTTAGTAGGGCCAGCTGTGACAGGACAAGGGGTAATGGTTTTAAACTAAACCAGGGTAGGTTTAGACTAGATCTAAGGAAGAATTTCTTTCCAATGAGGGTGGTGAAACCCTGGAACAGGTTGCCCAGAGAGGTGGTGGAGGCCCCATCCCTGGGAACATTCCAGGCCAGGTTGGACGGGGCTGTGAGCAACCTGATCTAGTTAGCGGTGTCCCTGCTCACTGCAGGGGGGTTGGACTGGGTGACCTCTAGGGGTCCCTTCCAACCCTAAACATTCTATGATTCTATGATTCTCTGCTCCAGACAAAGGATCACCCAGACAACAGCAGTAAGGTTAATCGCACCGGGGTATCGGAACGCCAACCAGAGCGGTGTGGCTGCGTGGGGAGCAGTTTGTGATCGGCTCCGGAGTCAAGGCTCCGCTGGTGGGAGCCGGGAAGCGGGATGCAAACAAGGACCGCTTTTCCCAGAGAAGCCCCAAAGGCTCAGTCCTTCACCGTGTCGCTCACTGAGCCCGCGGCCCCCCTTGGCTGTATTTCTGTCATTTCTCGAAAGCAGCTTTGTCAAAGCTTTCGCAGCTGTGCCTGGGGCACGGCGGGGACCGGAGCTCGCCTGAGCCGTGCCGGAGCTGGAAACGCTGCTTTTAATTACTCGAGTTTTGGTTATTTAGCCCACGCCGGGTGAATTGTCCCTATAGCACCTTCTTCTCCCCACTCCCTTCAAGCATCACCATCCTCCACTCCCCATCCACAGCATCGCGTAGGTAATTACAGCGCAATTACTGACCTGTAAAGGATTTAACCCCTGGGACGTTGGGTCTCATCAGCGTCTGGGACAGGACCTTTTCCCACAGCATTTGCCTGTGGGCATGCAGTTTTCCTCTCTCCCTTTCCCTCCGTTTGCCTAAGGCACGTTCGTTGTCAGCGGGGAGCTCATAAGTTATCCTGGCGGCGAGCAGAGTCGCTCTGAACGAGGCGCAAAGCACCATATGTTTTTTACATGCATCTCTCTTCAGAGTCACTTAATCACGAGTATATAAAATAGAGAAGATAGACTGGGGACAGCTGTACTCCCCGACTCGTGGCACGTCAAAGGAGGGATGGGGATGAGAATTGATAGAAGGAAAAAGGGCTGGCTTGGGTTTTTTTTTTTTTTTTTCACTGTAACATAGAGTTAGACTTCAGAAATAAAGAAGCCAAGAAAATAGAAAGGTTTGCAAAGGGCCTGGCTGTTGGCGTAGCCCAAATTGTGATAATTCATGCAGATTTTGAGTGGACATGGGGCCAGCGACTTCTTTTCACCCGAGGAAGTGTTGTGCAAGTGCTACCGTCATCACGCGCCCCCACTGCCTGTGCCTCCAAGCTGAAGGATTGATGCTCATCTGGATTGCACAGAACCGTTGGCTTACGTCCGTACCGGCGAGTTACGTGGTATTTCAGCAGGTGCTGGAGCTTGGTTTTGGTCCCAGGTCAAAAACCTAGGTGAGACTTGGGAGTTGGAGATGGCCAAGGACCCGTTGTGGTTGGTGATTTGGCCGCAGCTGCGTCCACCGAAGGACACAACAGCCGGATGCAGATGGGTTTGAGCCGGCTCGTCTCGGTCCTTGGGAATGTTCCTCAGCATCTTTAATTTGCTGATAGAGATGTGGCCTCAGTTTCCCCTCCACAAACACCGGCGTGACTTGGTGCCTCAAAAGGAGGACCTCAAGCCTTTGGCTTCTGGGCTCCGTTGTGGGTGGATAGATGGAGAATGATGACTGCAGCGTGGCGTGGAAATCTCAACCCTGCCCCCTTAGCAGCACTTCACCAGTTAGGAATGGGGGAAAAATAAGGATAAAATCATCGTGGTGATGACACTGAATCAATAAGGAGCGGCCGTGCTGAAGTCTCTTGCAGAAGAGCCGGTTTGCTGATGGCATTTTGGGCACAGAATCCCAGAGAAGGGGTCCCACGGAGCGTGGGTGGCTTCTTCTCATCTCACCTTCTTCCTTGGTGGTTTGCCACTACCGAAGCATCGTCTAAACCCAAGCTGAGTTGTTAAATTAACAAGCCCATAAATGAAGCAGGCAGGTGCCAGCTCTCTTACGTGCCTTAGAAACAAACGCTTTCGGAGCACGTGTATCTGGCCGTACACGTTGGCGTTCCGCGGG
>NW_009260142.1:259222-266435 GCF_000687185.1 Egretta garzetta
CCGGTCCGCGGGCCCCCGCTCGCCACCTTGTCGTCAGCGCAGGCTGGAAGAGAAACACCCTCCTCCCGCGGAGTTCAAGCCTGTTTCAGGGTGATTTATAGCTGCGGGGATGCTGCTACCCAAAGCGAGAGGCGACTTTGCTTTTCAACTCCTGTAGCTCCCTGTTAACCCGGGTGATTACTAGCAAAGGTGGCGTTGGCCTCATTTATCAGCGGCAGGGGAAGGCAGGTGAAGTCGCTCGGCAGAGGAAGGCAGCGTTTTCCTCCCGCTCGTGGGTTTTTTGGAGCGGATCCCACTTGCTCCTCGGATGAGGGATTGGGGAGGGGGATGCAGCTTGGTTTTGGCTATTTGAGTTGGGGGTTTTAATGCCATGAATGATTTTCTCGGTGCGGTTAATGACGATGTGGCGTCAGCTGGGGGTTGGGGGTTCCCGGTTTTGCTGATGCCCTGTTAGTTGACTCGCGGTTTCACCTTGTGGTTATGGGGTCCGGGGGGCTCATCGGAGGAGCTCCAGGTTGTTGTCATCATGTATCAAACCTCGGGGGAAGTCACCGGGGATGGGGCTCCATGCCTGGTCCGGGATGTGAAGAACCAAGAGCTTGGCGGGGGGGCTTAGCTATTGGGTTGAGGACAAAACTCTTGCTCAACCTGCAGGCGATCCCGTGCCTCAGTTTCCCCACTGAAAAATGGGGACAATCCCTCCGTTTTACATGGGAAAGCTGCGTGGGTTCAACTGTCGCAGCAGCAGGGAGCTTTTCCCCATCCGAAGCACCAAAACCTTTCCTCCAAGGCGAAGACGCTCTCCGGGGCGGAGGGCTGCTCCAGATGGGCACGGTGCTTTGCAGATGCTTTCAAAACCCAAAACTATCCCTCTGGCAATGGAAAAAAAAGGAGCTGGGAGGAGCAGGAAAGCTGGAGGTTGGGGAATTTTGCTCTGCAGGGGATGCAGGGCAGAGCCCTCGGCTGAGGAGCGTCTGTCGAAGCGACGCGCAGGGAATTTCTCCGCGACGGGGCAGAGCCACCGGCGCATCCCGGTGATTGAGAGAAACCGGTAAATCTGAATGAACGGGTTTGGGAGTGAAGGTTAGCGAGAGGCTAGAACTCGGGCAGCCGCCCGCTGCTGCTACAACAGCTTTTCCCCTTGAGGAACTCGAAAAGAATCAGCATTTTTCTCCCTAATAGAGCTTCAAAACTCTGTTGTGAGCAATTTGGAAATTCCCGTTGAGTTTCGGGTTCATTAGCCGCTGGCTCCAAAGCGTGTACATAGTCAAAGCTGTCTAATACGGACGCACCGCACCAGTGCCTTGAATTAATGTTATTGTTATTTGTGTGGACGTAGTGGGGTGCAAACAAGGTTAATTGAAATGAGAGTGCTGCTTCCTCTTGATAATGGCTCAGGCTTGACAGCTAGGAGGAGTTTATTTTTGTAGAAGAGCTGCCTTTATTATCCATTTTTATTAGAGCTAATTTGGGCTCTATATCAAAAACTACATTAAGGGAATCATTTACGGTCACACCACCACCACCAAACCCGATAGCCCCAGAGCCCTGTCCTTTATGTTAATGTCTGCAGTTAAAAGACAATTCAAAATAAACTCTTCTCTTTTAAAGCACCCTTTGTTTTCTTCCTTCTCTGCTTCCCCCTCCTTCTCTCTTTGCCTCAAGTGAGCCAATTTAGTTAAAACCCTAATGTGCCCTTCAGGGAAAGGGATTTTTTTTTTTTTTTTTCCTGGATAGCCTTGGCTTTGCTTATCGCCGAAGTGTAAATATTAGTTTGGGGATGCTCGAACCGGCGGGACTGAGATGCTCCCGGGGAACGGAGGGATCGATGCTGCGCCGTAAGGAAATTGGGCGGGTAGGCAAGCAGCAAGGGATTGAGCAGGAGGAGCCGGATCGTCACGACGGCTTCGGGAAGCGCGCGTTCCCATCGGCAGCTGCCAAGTCGGGTCGGGAAGTTGCCTGCGGTAGCCGGTGAGTTAAGGATGCTGAAATATCGCAGCAGGCTGGTAATCGGTTTTTAATTATAACAGCTGGCAGAAGGTGAAGTTTGTGGTTTGAGGATGATGAGGATCCTTGCTCGTTCGCTTTTCCCCGGCGGCTGTCGCGCTGCTAAAGCTCGGGAGCGGTGAGCGCGGGAGCGGGGCTCTGCTCCGTGTATCCAACCACTCTCCTCCTCGACTGCTCGTGGCAGGAGCCCGGGCTCTTCTCCTCCTTTCCCTCCCTCCTTGGAGCATCTCTCCTCCAGCGCACAGGGACGAGGCATCATCACATCGCTCGTAGCGCTTGGGGGATGCCGGGCTGATGCCTTGGCGTGAAAAAAAAATCTCACGGAGGAGCATTTCCCCCTTGCCAGGACCCCACCCTCTGGAGCCTTTACCTAACCATGTGCTGCGCATCCCCCAGCCACCTCCATACCTATGGAAGAGCCAAATAGTGGGGACACCCCCTAGGGTTGCAGAACCCCGCCATGGGAGAGGGCAGCCAGGCTGAACATGAGCCCTGCGCCACTGTTGCCATCACAGCTTCTGCATCACCCCTTGGGAACGGTGTTCTCAGGCCTCGGCCACGTGAGGGTGCGCTCGGCTTAGCGCCTTTTGCAAGCCAAGAGCCCGGGGAGCAGCCACCCCTTCCCTCCTCTTCCAGCTTAGTCGGGAGCGTTGGCAGAAGGTGATCCTGCCATAGACTGGATCTAAGGAAGAAATTCTTTACAATGAGGGTGGTGAAACCCTGGCAGGGGTTGCCCAGAGTGGTGGTGGAGGCCCCATCCCTGGGAACAATCAAGGCCAGGTTGGATGGGGCTGTGAGCAACCTCATGTGGTTCAAGGTGTCCCTGCTCCTGCAGGGGGGTTGGACTAGATGACCTCTAGGGGTCCCTTCCAACCCAAAACATTCTATGATTCTATGTGCACCATGCCAGCGAAGACCCCGTGATAGCGGAGTTCATGACGATTCCCCCAGCCCTTCCCCGTGCTGTACAGAGGCAGTTTTCTTTCTGGCGGTGGTTTCATGCTTTCCACCCTCTCTCCAGCATCCAAAGGATGCTAAGGCAAGCGTGTTCACCCCCACCCTGGGCATATATACAGCGGGACCACATCATGTCGGGGAGCTGCGTTGCGGGAGACCAATAGAAAAGCTAAAAATACCCCTGGGACCAGTGGCTGGCAAAAGGCATATATTTATTTTACACATGTCATGGTTTTATTTCAGTTCTGGGGGTTGGAACGGTTCCTAATCACGAGTCGGGGGAGTGGGGAGAGCGCTAACGAGTTTCTCATCTTCTGCCCTTGCAGATGCCGGTGTGCTCCTACTTCTTGAAGGGGATCTGCAGCAACAGCAACTGCCCCTACAGCCACGTCTACGTGTCCAGGAAGGCAGAAGTGTGCCAGGATTTTCTCAAAGGCTATTGCCCCATGGGAGAAAAGGTAAAAGAGGGGACGGGCTCTTGGGGTCCTGGGATGGAGGCGCCTTTGCCGAAGCCACAAACTGGTTTTTCGCGCGAGCTACGGCACCGCTGGGAGCCGTAGAGCTGGAAGCTGCTGAACACCTGGATGTGGTGAAGAACAGGCCTGTGCCTTTCCGAAAGGTTATGGGCAAAGTGGCTCTTTTACCTTACAGGCAGGGAAAAAAAAAAAAAAGGAGACAAATTAAAGGCTGCAGCTTGCAAACATTGTGCTGGTGTTTCCCTGGGAAGAGCCTCCCTGGGGTGTCCACGTTACCGGAGTCTGATGCCCAAGCCAATAGCACCTGCCCTGAAAATTGCGCAGTTAAATAGATGAGAAGTGAAGGAAAAGGCTTATGAGCCCCTGTTCTACCTAGAAAAACCACCGACGTTAATGCTTGCTTTGCACGCTGGCTCGGTGATGGGTTAAAACTTGAGCCTTAGATCTTGTGGCTCAGTCTTAGCAGCAAAACCACCCTTCCTCACCTAGCCCGCAGCAACCGAGCTTCGAGCAGTGCCCAGATACATATCTGGGGGCTTCGTGGAGCCCACCTCCACGTCCTCAGGGCCCTCTGGTTTAGATCAGCGCAGTGAAGTCCTACATGGACTTTTATCTTGCAACCTTGTCCGTGAGCTTACAGCACCCTACATAACACGCAGAGCTTGAGAGCAAGCGGCTTTCCTGGAGCAGGGCTTGGAGCTGGCTGCCACTTGCTGGTTTCCAAAGGAATTTTAGGACTGTTACATGCCCAAAAAAATGGACTTTTGAGGTTTAGCCAACGTCTCATGGCTCCTCGCTTCTTTGTAAGCGTTGGGAGAAGCAGGCAGCAGCAAGCGCGGTTCCTCGGTGGCGCGGAGCCATGCGGCAGGATCTCACCTTTTCTTGCTTCATGACTAAGGAAGGGAGGGTTGGCTTTGCTGGTGTTCCCCTGGGAATCAAAGCGACCGTCGTACCTGACTCCTCTTTGCTGTTTTCCATTAATTTAATAATATTTTGGCCTCTTCATGTCAAACACCCCTTTGTTAGTAGAGCACCTGGTGTAGTCGTGGTTCAGAAGGGGCAGCCAGTCAATTTGCCACAGGCTTTGAATAATAAAGCAAAGGTGGACCCGGAGATGATGCTTTTCTGCTGTAGTTGAGGGATACCAGGCTTTTCTCTTCTGGTGTGGGTTCTGTGGTGGGATTTCTACTCATCCTTTGACCATTGTGGCCAGCAGGGTGAGGGAGGGGATTCTGCCCCTCTGCTCCGCTGGCCTGAGACCCCCCCGGAGCCCTGCGTCCAGCTCGGGGGTCCCCAGCCCAGGACAGACAGGGACCTGTTGGAGCAGGGCCAGAGGAGGCCACGGAAATGGTCAGAGGGCTGGGACAGCTCTGCTATGGTTGAGAGGGTTGGGGTGGTTCAGCCTGGAGAGAAGGCGGCTCTGGGGAGACCTGAGTGTGGCCTTGCCATGCTTAAAGGGGGCTTCTAAGAAAGATGGGGACAGACTTTTTAGCAGGGCCTGTAGCAATAGGACAAGGGGTGATGGTTTTAAGCTAAAAGAGGGGAGATTCAGACTGGATCTAAGGAAGAAACTTTTACCCTGAGGGTGATAAAACACTGGCCCAGATTGCCCAGAGAGGTGGTGGATGCCTCATCCTTGGAACCATGCAAGGTCAGGTTGGACAGGGCTCTGAGCAACCTGATCTGGTTGGGGATGTCCCTGCTCATGGCAGAGGGGTTGGACGAGATGACCTTGAATGGTGTCTTCCAACACAACCTGTTCTGTGATTCTATGATTTGCTGTGCAACCTTGGCCCATCTCTATGAACCCAGCTGGAGAATGGGAGTCATCTTCTTCCCTCGGTGTCCTTCTCTCCGGGGAGTTTGCTAGTCGCCTCTAGGGCATGTTTGATATGGAAGAAAGCATCACATCCATGTCCTGGCTTGGTTCGGCCGCTTCCATGAGCCGACAGCAAAGCGAACAGGAGGAGGCAGTGAAAATCTCTTCCTTGAGCTGGAGACTCCAGGTACCACATTGAAAACCCGACAGGAACTTCGCAAGCGCTGCTTTAAATCGGCTCTTCGGCTGAAAAAACGAACCGCTAATGAAACGATCATTTTGTTTGCCTCCAGTCTGCCAGCTTGCAGGGCACCATCCCAAATACGCCCCAGCGGGCCTATGGAACAATATTATTTTATTGCATTTAATAGATAATGCATGAATAAGTGTCTGCCTAAGCACGGTTTTGCTTAGACTTGCTGCTCCTGGAGATTTCCAACTCCCTCGTGATTTTGGCTGCTTTTCACCGGGGAAGGTTGCTGGGATGAGCAGTCAGATGCTTGGATCCGTGTACTTCTCTGGACAGGAGCCCCAAAGGGCTCTTCTCCGCCTTTTCTCCATCCCTGTAGCTCTCGTTGGCAGAGGTACCACCCAACGAGTGAAGCCCTAGGTGCTCAGCGCCCATCACCGTGGCGTCATCGTGCAAAGCCACTGGCCTGTCCCAGAACCCAAACGCAACAGCGGATGATGCCTTCTGCAAGGCAAAGCCATCCTTTCCCGAGGAGAAACCGCTACGGAGCAAAAAAACAGGCAAAAAGAAGAGGGGAAAAAAAAAAAAGCCAAAAGTGAGAGCTTTAAGGAAAGCAAGACATCAGCAGGAGCAGAGGGGAACGCTAATAACTTAGGCCGTGCCTAATTACTTTTTGTGGCAGCGCGTGGAGGGGACTGCGTGCGGGATAAACATCTCCTCCGAAGGAAAACACGGGCATCCTGCCACCTCCCTCCAGCCCAGCGCTAGCCATGCAGGCAGGGTCCCTACAATTATTTTTAAAATATTCCCATTTAAATGAAAATATAAAAAGAGATATTTAGAATATTTATTCTATTAGTAAAAGTGCTTACCGTGTCACTTTTGGAGTGTCAGAAAAGCATTCTCCTACAGATGATGGATAGCAGCCTGTAATTATATATGGGGAGAAATTGCTGAGCGGGCCATATTTAACTGGGGAGGAGAAATACCAGCTTGGGCCATTAAGGGTTAATTTTATTCTCTAAATAATATAACATCCTTTCCGAGGAGAAAACCCTACGGAGCAAAAAAACAGGCAAAAAGAAGAGGGGAAAAAAAAAAAAAGCCAAAAGTGAGAGCTTTAAGGAAAGCAAGACATCAGCAGGAGCAGAGGGGAACGCTAATAACTTAGGCCGTGCCTAATTACTTTTTGTGGCAGCGCGTGGAGGGGACTGCGTGCGGGATAAACATCTCCTCCGAAGGAAAACACGGGCATCCTGCCACCTCCCTCCAGCCCAGCGCTAGCCATGCAGGCAGGGTCCCTACAATTATTTTTAAAATATTCCCATTTAAATGAAAATATAAAAAGAGATATTTAGAATATTTATTCTATTAGTAAAAGTGCTTACCGTGTCACTTTTGGAGTGTCAGAAAAGCATTCTCCTACAGATGATGGATAGCAGCCTGTAATTATATATGGGGAGAAATTGCTGAGCGGGCCATATTTAACTGGGGAGGAGAAATACCAGCTTGGGCCATTAAGGGTTAATTTTATTCTCTAAATAATATAAAAAGTGCTGAGTCCGTGCCTTTGCTCGAAGTAGAAAGTCCTCAAAAGGACCCCGGAGAGTTTATAATATTCTACTGAATCAAGTAAAAATGTTAACCTTGCTTCATAAAACGATGGCTTGTTAAAGATGCGCAGTCCCTTTTCTTTTGAATAATTTAGGATGGGAGTAAATCTTCTCTCGTTCTCCTTCTCCCTGTCCGAGGAACGGCGGGGGC
>NW_009260142.1:266455-272052 GCF_000687185.1 Egretta garzetta
GGCGGTCTGAACCGCCACGGGCGCGGACGGCAAAGGTGTGCGACACTGGCGTGGCATCCTCAGGGGATTAAACTCAAACGAGGGTGGCCGGTAATTAGGGATTTAGGTTCTTTTGTGGTGGGGTTGGCACTCTAGGTGCTTCTCCCAGTCGTCTTCTGCCCTGAAGACGCACGATTTCTGCTTTTTATCCGACCTCCATAAAAAATGTCCATTATTATCCATAATTGATGGCATGTTGTCGGCAGTATCGCCTCTTAAGTACTTTCTAGAATGTCTTGCAGAATGCTCAGGCCAAGTTGATTGGCCTTTGACCATCGTAACTCCGACCGCATTTGTACAACTGATGCTGGGACCGGCCTGCTCTGGCTTCATCAAGAGCTTAGAATAAGTGAGAAAGCTTTCATTTTGCATTCCCAAGTCCCTTTTTCAGGAATGTGGACTGCAGAAGGTAAAGGTCCCTCCACCCCTTGGGGAGAGGGGACAGCTCCCCTACGAGTGCGTGACCACGTCCTTCATTAAGGGAGTCTTACCCCCAATATTAATTGTTTCCAGGAGGGAGCTGGTAGCAGAGCCAGAACCTCCATTTCCAGCATCCTTGCTGGTTCCTTGGTTGTGAGTTGGGAAGTTTCTCCACCCTGTGTGCGCGCACATGGAGCTACAGCTTCCTAAAGGGAGTGGAGGGGACCTGCAAGTTCAGCTTGGTGAAGCCGTCAGCAAAATACAGCTCCAAATAGCTCTGTGGCCTGAATCATCTCTAAACACAACGTCATACCTGTCCTAGCTAAAGCCCCAAAGCGATGCCCACCATGAAAATCTCCTTGCTGCCTTGACTGGAGCTCCCTGACCTTCTCTGGCACTGTGGTCACGCTGGGTGAGGCTGGTCCCTCTGGGTTGGTCACCTGCACTGGAGGAAGCCTAAAGGAGGAAGTGGGAAGAGAGGGAGAAATGGGGCCTCTTGCAGGTGCTCCCCAGGGTTTTCCGAAGACGTTTTAATGAGCTGCTCTCCGGTAAAAGCTCCTCTCTGGTTCCTCATCCGTCCTCCCATACAGGTCCTCGTGCCTGCATCTCAGCTTGGGGCATGGGTTCACTGGGAGAAGATGGGGTTGAGGCTGATGGGCACAAGGGATGAGGTAGCACCAGCGAGTGAAGCCATGGTGGCATGTCCCCCGGGGCTAGGGAGAAGCAGGAGGAGATGTGGTCGTGAGTGGGCTGCGTGGCCAGAGGACCTGGAGGAGAGATGCTCGGCTCATCCGAGAGGCGATTGGTTTGAAGTTGTGCCAGGGCAGGTTTAGGTTGAACATTAGAAACAATTTCTTCACAGAAAGGGTTGTCAGGCTCTGGAATGGGCTGCCCAGGGAGGTGGTCGAGTCCCCATCCCTGGGGGTATTTAAAAGAAGGATGGAGGAGGTGCTTAAGGACATGGTTTAGTGGTGGGATGGCAGGGTTAGGTTAAAGGTTGGACTTGATGATCTTGATGACCTTTAAGCCTTTTCCAACCAAAGCAATTCTATGATTCTCTGCCAAGCTGCTCTCCTTGCTGCGCCCACGCTTGGCTCCAGAAACAATACCCAAATAAGATGGCCAGATAGCCTCAAGTTGCGCCAGGGTTGGTTTAGGTTGGACATTAGGAAAAATTTCTTCACAGAAAGGGTTGTCAAGCACTGGAAGGGGCTGCCCAGGGAAGGGGGCGGGTCCCCCTCCCTGGGGGGGTTTAAAAGGCGGGCAGACGAGGTGCTTAGGGACAGGGTTTGGTGGTGGGATGGCAGGGGTAGGGGAACGGTTGGGCTTGGTGAACTTAAAGGGCTTTTCCAACCTGAACGATTCTATGATTCTAAGATGAAATAAGATGAAGTAATACTTGGCCCAAAGGAGCTCGTAGGGTGATAACGTGCCTTGCACATCAGGCTGCTGTTGTAATATTTGAGGACTAACCATGGGCAGAGAGCTTGGACCTGGGAATTATGGCAAGTATTTGCGTTACATCCACAGACGACCCCAGGGTGCCTTGAGTTTTGCTTTACAGGCCCAAAACAAGACTTACCAGGCAATAAACCATATTCGTAAGAATTGTGGCTAGGGTGGGTTTTGGCGCTGGCGTCCTCCAGCCCTCGCAGCATGTCAGAGCAAAGGCAAGCAAGTCAGCCCGGTCCCCTCTTAACGGCTGCATCTGTAAAATTGTTTTGTATTAAATAAGCTTTTCCCCCACGGTGTACATTAGCGAGCGTGCCGCATTAAATACCTATCTTCATATTGTTTCCATCAGCTGCCTTGAAGCCTGTGGGTAAATTGTTCCCCCGTGGGAACTGTTAAGCAGGAAGACATGGGGAGATTAAACAACGAGGCTACCGTGAAAATGCACGGGGAGATGTACTGGAATAAATCACGGGGAAGCGGGGGTTGTGTGCTCTGGTGTTTGCCAGCAATCCATCGTTCCTAGGGACCCCGACTGGCACGACCAGCCCCGTCTTTGCCGATGAAGCTTGACCAGGGGACCTGTATGGTTGACCAGCGCTGAAACTGCCCTTCGGTCTCCTAAAATCCATCTTTTCAGTCCTACTGAGTTGCTTGGCCAACAGCCTTTCGCCAGAGCTCTGATATGCGCCTTTGGCATGTGAAATGCTCTGCTCTGGGGAGACCTCCCCTGGAGCCCTGCGTCCAGCTCGGGAGCCCTCAGCACAAGGAGGACAGGGACCTGTTGGAGCGGGGCCAGGGGAGGGCTACTAAAATGCTCCGAGGGCTGGAGCCCCTCTGCTCTGAGGCCAGGCTGGGAGAGTTGGGGGTGTTCAGCCTGGAGAAGAGAAGGCTGCGGGCAGAGCTGAGTGCGGCCGGTCAGGGCTTCAAGGGGGCCCAGAGGAAAGGGGGGGACAAGCTTTTTAGTAGGGCCAGCTGGGACAGGACAAGGGGGGATGGCTTTAAACTAAACCAGGGTAGGTTTAGACTGGATCTAAGGAAGAAATTCTTTCCAGTGAGGGTGGTGAAACCCTGGCAGGGGTTGCCCAGAGAGGGGGTGGAGGCCCCATCCCTGGGAACATTCCAGGCCAGGTTGGCCGGGGCTGTGAGCAACCTGATGTGGTTCAAGATGTCCCTGCTCCCTGTGGTGGGGTTGGGCTAGATGACCTCTAAAGGGCCCTTCCAACCCCAAACATTCTATGATTCTATGAAAATCTCGGCAACGCTCATGCGGGCAGGGGCAGGTCTGCTTAGCATGCCCTGCCCGAGGAAGTGCCGCTTCCTTCGGAAGCATCATTTTCCTCCCCCAGGTGGAGTGTGGTGTTTTTCACAGTGGCAGGTGATTCAGTGGCAGCTGCTTGATTTTTCTGTAGAAAATTCAAACGTGGGGACTTCTTCTTAGCTGACGCCTTGTTCTCGTTTCATTATTGTCTCCTTTTCTGGTGGAAGTGTAACAGGTTCCCACCGTAAACTTATTTCATGTGTCTGATACGTTCAATTTAAACACATTTCTTTAGGAAAAGTCGCATGAGCTGTGTTAGCAGCAGTGAACAGTTAAATGTCTTTGGGATTTTCTCTTAATTATCCAGGGCTCGGTTCACGACAGAGAGTGGTGGCCTGGGGTCCTTGTTCCCCTCAATCTGGTATCACAGAAAGGTGAAGATCAGCGCTGTTCATATTTGCATATCCTCAGCTGTTTTTTTGTTGCCTGCTGGGTAAAACAGCATTTTTCTTTTCTCACAGCCAACAACCATCAGATGTTGGTCTTTCTGGGTCTTTCTTCCCCCTCTTTTGGTCCCAGGTTGACCTCCAGCCAGCTTGCCTTTTTGTGGTGCACATGCAGTCATCGAGGAACCCACTCATGTTCATCCAGGTAGCTGCTGGCTGATTCCCAGCTCTGTAATTACACTCCACCTCCATTTTTCATCGAATCATAGAATGGTTTGGGCTGGAAGGGACCTTCAAAGATCATCCAGTCTGGTCCAGCCCTCTGCCATGGGCAGGGACATCTTCAACTAGATCAGGTTGCTCAAAGCCCCATCCAACCTGACCTTGAACACTTCCAGTGGTAGGGCATCCACAAATTCCCTGGGCAACCTGGTCCAGTGTCTCACCATCCTCATCATAACAAATTTATTCCTTGTGCCCAATCTAACCCTACCCTCTTTCACTTTAAAACCATTGCCCCCTGTCCTGTCACTACAGGCTGTGGTAAAATGTCTGTCTCCATCTTTCTTCAAAGTCCCCTTTCTATGCCGAAAGACCTCAATAAGGTCCTTCCAGAGCCTCCTTTTCTTCAGGTTTCTCCAACCCCAGCTCTCTCAACCTTTCTTCTTAGGAGAGGTGTTCCAGCCCTCTGATCATCCTGGACTTCTCTCCCAGGTGGTCCTGGTGGCCACCACAACACCCAGCACATCATGGTGTGGCGGTAAAGGACACTGGCTCTCTTCTCTCTGCAGCATCAAGAGACTTTGTGACAGCAAAAAGCTTGGAGGTGCTTAATGGCAGAAGCTTCTTGAGTCTTGCAGGTGTAAGAATCACAGTGAATTGTCAAGCTGTGTATAAATCCTTTAAGAATCATCTCTTGCTTCTCCATCCTGCTGTTCTGATCGGTTGTGCTCCTTCTCCCCAAGTTCTCCACTGCTGTGGTTGGGCTAGCGGTGGGACGGGAACTGCTCTATGCTCACCGCTGCCATTTCAGAGCTCCAACCTCTCTCTTAGAGGATAAGCACGTGGACAAATCTCTGGATGAAAAGTCCACTGAGGGTTGTTAAACATCTCCTGGCTGCGGAAATCCTGAAGACCCAGACTGCTCCCTGATCTCATCCCTCCAAAACTGGTACTGGCCATGGCCAGAGAAGATCTGGGAGAGGTTTTGGATGTGTTGGGGGTTGTGAAGGGATGCACCCCAACTTTGCAAACAGCCTTCCCCCTTCCCTCCAGGTGTGTTGGCATCGAGGGAGGCCGTGTTTTGGCGCTGAGTTTCTTCCAGATCAGTTTTCTGGGTGGCAGCCTCGTATCCGTGGGTCTTCAGCATCCTATCACTGGGTCAGCAAAGGTTTGCTCCTCTCCTGGAGGCCTTTCAGATGCTGTGTGAGACCTTAAACAGCTCCTTCACGTGCAGATCGTTCGGCCCATGCTTTTAGTTTGGGACTAAGAGGTTTCAAACGCAGATGATTTTTTTTTCAAATCACCCCAGGGCTGATGCCTGGAGCCATCCAGCTGTGGCTGGAGCAGATTTCCTGGCTGGAAGCGCTCATCTCCAAACTCCATGACGTTGTTATGCTGAATGAGACCCCATCAAGCTGAGAAGCTCCTCCATGCCCAGCTACTGCGGGGAGCTGTTTGAAGTGGAAGAAGTCTTAATATAAAACCTCTCCTCTCAGTTTTAGCAGGGGGAGGGATACAGGGAAGGCTAAGCTTTGAGCCATCCCAAATTTTCTATATCTTGGCCATACCTCCATCTTACTCCTCTTATGATCCTATCACAACTGCTTCCAATTTCCTCTCCTCTTTGATTCAGAGAGAGCTGGTGACGGCGTGACACGCTCACGGCATTGCATTGGGAAGGACAGGATCTTGTAGGTGTACAGAATCTGGCTGGACCTGAGCAGAGGGGCTGCGGTGAAGTGGTGATGGACCTCTCA
>NW_009260142.1:274356-274932 GCF_000687185.1 Egretta garzetta
CACAAATTCCCTGGGCAACCTGGTCCAGTGTCTCACCATCCTCATCATAACAAATTTATTCCTTGTGCCCAATCTAACCCTACCCTCTTTCACTTTAAAACCATTGCCCCCTGTCCTGTCACTACAGGCTGTGGTAAAATGTCTGTCTCCATCTTTCTTCAAAGTCCCCTTTCTATGCCGAAAGACCTCAATAAGGTCCTTCCAGAGCCTCCTTTTCTTCAGGTTTCTCCAACCCCAGCTCTCTCAACCTTTCTTCTTAGGAGAGGTGTTCCAGCCCTCTGATCATCCTGGACTTCTCTCCCAGGTGGTCCTGGTGGCCACCACAACACCCAGCACATCATGGTGTGGCGGTAAAGGACACTGGCTCTCTTCTCTCTGCAGCATCGAGAGACTTTGTGACAGCAAAAAGCTTGGAGGTGCTTAATGGCAGAAGCTTCTTGAGTCTTGCAGGTGTAAGAATCACAGTGAATTGTCAAGCTGTGTATAAATCCTTTAAGAATCATCTCTTGCTTCTCCATCCTGCTGTTCTGATCGGTTGTGCTCCTTCTCCCCAAGTTCTCCACTGCTGCGGTTGGG
>NW_009260142.1:274950-280925 GCF_000687185.1 Egretta garzetta
ACTGCTCTATGCTCACCGCTGCCACTTCAGAGCTCCAACCTCTCTCTTAGAGGATAAGCACGTGGACAAATCTCTGGATGAAAAGTCCACTGAGGGTTGTTAAACATCTCCTGGCTGCGGAAATCCTGAAGACCCAGACTGCTCCCTGATCTCATCCCTCCAAAACTGGTACTGGCCATGGCCAGAGAAGATCTGGGAGAGGTTTTGGATGTGTTGGGGGTTGTGAAGGGATGCACCCCAACTTTGCAAACAGCCTTCCCCCTTCCCTCCAGGTGTGTTGGCATCGAGGGAGGCCGTGTTTTGGCGCTGAGTTTCTTCCAGATCAGTTTTCTGGGTGGCAGCCTCGTATCCGTGGGTCTTCAGCATCCTATCACTGGGTCAGCAAAGGTTTGCTCCTCTCCTGGAGGCCTTTCAGATGCTGTGTGAGACCTTAAACAGCTCCTTCACGTGCAGATCGTTCGGCCCATGCTTTTAGTTTGGGACTAAGAGGTTTCAAACGCAGATGATTTTTTTTTCAAATCACCCCAGGGCTGATGCCTGGAGCCATCCAGCTGTGGCTGGAGCAGATTTCCTGGCTGGAAGCGCTCATCTCCAAACTCCATGACGTTGTTATGCTGAATGAGACCCCATCAAGCTGAGAAGCTCCTCCATGCCCAGCTACTGCGGGGAGCTGTTTGAAGTGGAAGAAGTCTTAATATAAAACCTCTCCTCTCAGTTTTAGCAGGGGGAGGGATACAGGGAAGGCTAAGCTTTGAGCCATCCCAAATTTTCTATATCTTGGCCATACCTCCATCTTACTCCTCTTATGATCCTATCACAACTGCTTCCAATTTCCTCTCCTCTTTGATTCAGAGAGAGCTGGTGACGGCGTGACACGCTCACGGCATTGCATTGGGAAGGACAGGATCTTGTAGGTGTACAGAATCTGGCTGGACCTGAGCAGAGGGGCTGCGGTGAAGTGGTGATGGACCTCTCAGCACAATGAGGGGCTGCCCAAGAGGCAACCGGGCGGGATGTTCATTAAAGGTGTCATGATTTTGCTGCTTAAAGAGATATCCCTTTTCTCTTCCATCTCGGTGAAGTCTTTAAAGATGACCCATGTGGGGATGGGCTTGCTGAGCCCCAGCGTCCTGTTCTGTAACTTCTTGTCATCAAACACATCCTGCACCAGGGATAAAATTCACTCTGGCTCCTATTAGAAGACTCAAACCTCAAACAGATTTAACCGCCTGCCTTCATGAAGGTTGGGTGTTAGGGTCTGGACATCAGCAAATTGCTTCTTCTGAAGAGATGATCCATTTTATACACTTCCAGCAGGAGGGCATGCTGAGGAGGTGTTGCGTTAAAGTATCTCGGCAGCTTCTCCTCCCCCTTCTCACTCATGCAAGGGAAGGAGCCATTTAAGATTTAAATTTATCTCCGTCCTGCATGCAGCTGTTTTGGGCTCAGGTGGAGACAAGTGGTAGAAATGCCCGGTCTTAGCTATGGAAACGCTGGTTGCGTGCGTGAAGCATGGGTTTAGAGGTTACGAGCCCTCTCCGGGCTGATCTTAGCTATGGAAACGCTGGTTGTGTGCGTGAAGCTTTGCATGGGTTTAGAGGTTACGAGCCCTCTCCGGGCTTTCTCGTGTAGAACGTCAACATGCGTGGGGGAGGAAAGAGGACAGGAGTTTGCCAGGTGGATGCATCAGCATCCTTTTTCCTGGTGCTGGAGCATGGAGAGCTACCTGGGCATGGCTCCCTCACCTTCATTTTGACCCAAATTATGTTGGGCTGGTTTGCCGGGAAGTTTTTGTGATATTTTAGGTGTATCTGTAGGCTTAGCTGTGTATCCACCTATTCCAGCTGCAAGTTCATGGTGGGCTGAGTGGACCTCAACTTACCGACTGATTTCTGGTGCTTGCAGGCCTGTCTGGGTGCCACTGGAGCCAACTCCTGGGCAATGGGGCAGCCCTTTCTCTGGGATAGGGGATTTGTGGTTTACCTTCTCCCATCGTGCAGAAATAGCTGATGGAGAGCAGTGCCTTTGATAGCTCTTTTATAGGCCATTGCGGCTGTGTGAAAATCATCTACAAAAGCAACTTCATTTCATTTATCTTTAATTTTGGCTCTGGTTGACAGATGTTTTCTGGCTGCTAGAGTTGCCTGCTTGATATTTTTTTTTTTTCCCCTGTAATGTGTAGCAGAAATCTTCAGGCACCAAACCGATTAGTAAGTAAAATCTTTATTACAAAAAAAAATAACGGATAGGCTTGGTAATGAGTCTGCTCGTAAGATCACGAATGGTGGCCAGGCTGGATTTGAGCAGGCTGAGATCTGTCCGGTTACGTCCCGTCGACTCGCTGGGGACGCTGAGTCCTTGGGCATCTCCTCTGGGCGATGATGGTTGCGTTACCGACAGCAACTGATAAATCTCCATCCTGGCGATGGGAGCTTTCCCTTGAAAACACTTCATAGCCTGCAGAGAAGGTTTAAAATGAATGAGGTTTCTTCCACGCCCAATCCTGCCCGTGTATCGCTGTGGAAATCTTTGTGGGTTTCCAGTTGCATCTTATTTACCGTACTCCGTAATGGCATAATGAGGGTTCTTATTGCTACTTTAATTTAACTGTAGTATCTTCAACGGCGTTCAGACGCTTACATTAAAGATGTTGCTTATCAGGGCAAACTCGAACTGCTTAATAGCCTGGGCTAGTTGATAATAGTGTCGAGATAAATACCGGGCTGTGATTTTCTTTCTTGCACTTTAATATCTTTGTACAAGAAGGTGCATCACAAAAACATGAAAATTAGGAAGTTCAGGGGAAAAGCAGTCGCTGAATCATGGCTATAAAGCGGGAATATACTGACGAGGCAGAGAGTTCTTGATTTTAGCTTGAACTTCTGTACAGATGAACACAAAGAAGAGCAGATTTCGTCTTTGCTTCCCGTGCTGGAATCTCCCTTCCTTCCCATCTGTTCTCTGTTGTCGGACGATCTCTGCGTCCCGTGAGTGGTGGGTGACGCCTTCCGTGAGCCACCTGGAATCACACACGTGGTGGAGGCCCCGTCATCCCTGATGTAGATGACACTGGGGGGGATATTCAGTGGGTGTCTGGTGTGCTCCATCCTTGACAGCGATGATTTGGGGTTGGTAATTACCATCGATGGGTTCCCCACATGAAACTAGCTCCATCACGGCTTTGGGGCGTGATGGATGAGATTGTCCAGGGCTCTGATGGAAATGAAGTTCCTCAACAAAGCAGCACAGGGAATGATTGAATACCGTAGACGTTGCCACGCAGTGGTGAATGCGGGGTTGGGGATTCATCTTATGGATGGCTGTGTCCAAAGAGTTAGAGCCAATGGCTCAATGTCCAAATGGAAACCAGTAAAAAGTGGTGCCTCTCAAAGGTCTGTACTGGGACCAATACTATTTAATTATGTTGTTTATTAACGACCTAGTGGGATTGAGTGCACCCTCAGCAAGCTTGCAGATGACACCAAGCTGAGTGGTACCATTGATTCCCTTGTGGGAGGGGATGCCATCCAGAGTGATCTTGACAGGCTGGAGGAGTGGGCCCATGTAAACATCATGAAGTTCAACAAGGTCAAGCGCAAGGTCCTGCACAGGGGTTGGGGCAACCCCCAGTATCAATACAGACTGGGGGATGAAGGGAATGAGAGCAGCCTTGCAGGCAAGGACTTGGGGTTACTGGTGGGTGAAAAATTGGACATGAGCCAGCAATGTGTGCTGGCAGTCCAGAAAGCCAACCCTATCCTGGGCTGCATCTCCAGCAGCGTGGCCAGTGGGGCGAGGGAGCCAATTCTGCCCTTCTGCTCCGCTGTCCTGAGAGCCCCCTGGAGCCCTGCGTCCAGCTCAGGGGTCCCCAGCCCAGGACAGACAGAGACCTGTTCGAGCGGGGCCAGAGGAGGCCATGGAAATGGTCCAAGGGCTGGGACAGCTCTGCTATGGGGAAAGGCAGAGGGGGTTGGGGTTGTTGAACCAGGGCAGACCTTCTTGCAGCCTTTCAGTGTAGAAGGAGGGCTTATTGGAAAGTGAAGAGAGACTTTTTACCAGAACAGGGGGCAACAGTATTAAACTGAAAGCAGGTGGGTTTAGATAGGACATAGGGAAGAATTTTTTGTCTGATGAGGGTGGTGGGACTCTGGCCCAGGTTGCCCAGAGAAGCTGTGGATGCTCCATCACTGGAACTATTCAAGGCCAGGTTGGACGGGGCTTTGAGCAACATGATCTGGTTGAAGATGTCCCTGCCAATGGCAGGGGGGTTGGACAAGAGGATCTTTGAAGGTCCCTTCCAATCCAAACCATTCTGTGATTCAATGATTCCTCCTTATGTCTGCGGCTTTGTTTTCATGGTGGCTCGACTGGTCCTGGGTGCTTTGAGGTTGCAGTAGGGCCGAGTTGCTCAGTGTCGCTGGCTGGTCTTCCTCCATCCTCTTGGCCTGCCATGTTATTTTTATTTATATTTTGGCTTACACTGTCTGCAAGCGCTGTCAGAGCTGGGCAGCTCTCCTCCAGGCTGATTCAGGACACGGACTGAAACCAAGCCTGGAAAATCCAACCTCTGACCGCCGCAACTCCAAACGAAGCTCTCGCCAGTGTGCGGGGAGAGAAACCAGACAAGAAGTTATTCCCAAATAAGACGATACAGTTAAAGAAAAAACAAAAATCATTGGAAATGCTCAATTATGGTATTTCTGCTCCTGCTCAGAGCTGAAAGCTGGAGGCGTCCATGTGCACGTGCTCTGGGGAGATGCAACGCTCTTTGACGTCATTTCGCTACATGGGAAATTCCAGAGGCGTAACACCCTCAAACCAAGGAGCAGCAAGATGAAACGGTTGATGGGGATTTAGAGAAAGCTCTAAGGTGGCGGAGAAGGGGTGGGAAGGAGAGCCCCATCCCTTAGGTCATTTCTATTTCGGCTGGACCATGCCGGGGGAGTGGATGCTCCAAGGACAAGGCTTTTCCTTGGCCTCTTCGATCCCTCCCAGCAATTCTGCTGCCTGGGGATTTTAGAAACTCTGTTCCATTCTTACTCCAGCTCTGGATGTATTTGAGCTCAAAAGCTGTTTTATTGCCTGTGGATACCAAGGGAGAGGGTTCACGGCTTGGCAGTAGATCCTAGAGAGCATTTGGTAGATGCCAAATCCTAGTGAGCATTTGGAGGAGGCCATCAGATGTCATCACTTCTTTGCAAGCGTTTTCCTAGGGCACCAAACTCTGTTTTGGGGGCAGAAACCCATTTTGGAGCAAAATCCTTAGGATAATCGTGTCGGCTAAATTTCTCCATCATTATTCCACAGCCTGGATGATGTTTGGATGTATTGTCCTCCAGGTTTTAATGACAGGGAGCTGGAATTTTTTTTTTTTAAGGCTGCTTCCATCTGCACCCAATTATAAAAAAGCCATCAAAAAAAGCTATTTACTGGCTGTCAGTTCAGAGCGGCGTCACGAAACAGCTCCGCTACCTCCAGCGATAGTTTCCCAACAGCCACTTACTGCTGAGACGTGGTGGGTAAGAGGGACATTAAAACAGCCTGACATCAATCCAGCTGGTTAATCCTGCCGCTCGGCGATGGCGCTACCTGTAATAGCTCTGGCGAAGCTGCCTGGATGTGCAGAGGGCTTTAAAAAAATTAGAAAGCACTTGAGTTGAGGCATTTGGATTTTGGGGATTAACTCATGCTTTTAATGCCGGTAAAAAAACTGGCTGGATGGCCAAGCCCAGAGACCTGTGGTGAATGGAGTTAAATCCATGGTGGCCGGTCACAAGCGGTGTCCCCCAGGGCTCAGTTTTGGGCTCAGTTCTGTTTAACATCTTCATCCATGACCTGGGCGAGGGGATCGAGGGCACCCCCAGTCCGTTTGCAGATGACCCCAAGCTGGGCGGGAGTGTGGATCTGCTGGGGGGGAGGGGGGCTCTGCAGAGGGACCTGGCCAGGCTGGAGCCATGGGGCCAGCCCAATGGGGG
>NW_009260142.1:281444-283310 GCF_000687185.1 Egretta garzetta
CGGGGTTTGGGGGTGGGATGGCAGGGTTAGGGCAGCGGTTGGGCTTGATGATCTTAAAGGGCTTTCCCATCCTAAAAGATTCTATGATTCTATGATCGATGCTCCCCTTCCCCAGAAGGTCTGCTTGGTGCTTTTATCACTGCGGTACTCCAGGTTTCTAGGAAGGAGCTGGACTCTTGTTTCCATCACGGTGGACGGAGAGATGGACGTGGGTCCAAGGAGATGAGAAGATGCACCAGCACTTTGCCATCTCTTGTCTGTCTTCTGGTCCCTTGTAATCTGCCGTCCTCCAGTGCTGGGAATGAAGGGATCGAGCAGGGGGTGAGCCTGGAGACACTTGAGAAGTTCAACCTGGGCAAACTGCTGGTGGAGCGGAGCCGGGAATGCCGGGCTGGATGGGACTTCTCATCCCCACCCCGTAAGGTCAGTGGGCGGTTGTTGATCGGCCCAGTAACCCAGCTTCGCCTTCCTCCCGCCCTCCGCTGCCTCCTGCCAAGCTCGTTCATGGAAAATGTTAATTAACGTCATTCCCGAGGCTGAGCCGGGACCTTGCACCAGTTGCTGCCTCCTTCTTTGCCAAGTCCGGGCTAAAGAAGGCTGCGCCTTGCAAACCCCCTCGTCCCCGTCCCGCTCCCTGTGCGCCTCGGGAGCCCGTTGGGCCATTTAAGGCTTTGTGGGTCGTTAGCAGCACCTTGAATTTCACCCAGAGCTGCCTGGCAGCCAGGGAGGAGTCCCGGCCGCCGGGGTTGCCAGCCGGGCACCGTCCCAGCACCGGGCACCGCTACCGGTCTCCTCTGCGGGGGGAACCCCGGAGCGGGGAGACCGGGATGGGGACAGCATCATGGGGATGCTGGCATCCTCATCAGCACCTGATGTAGCCGGGGGGGTTTCTCCCCAGGGCTTTTTAGGGGCGCTGTGGGTTTTCTGTTGTCTCTGTTGGAAGGGACCAGAGGCTTTTTTTCTCTTTTTATGGTCCAACCTGTGGGCTGGCGGGGGTCCCGTGGGGGTATAATTAGCCACCTCGACAGGTGGAAGGGATCAGATGGCCCCCAGCGCGAGGTCGCACCCGCCACCCCGCAGCCCCGCTTGGGCTTCACCCCCGGCTAGCACGCGGCGAGCAGCAAAACCTCCTTACAGCACCCCAGCCCCAGCGGGTTTGCTCTGGCATGCAGGGCAAGAGCAGAAGAGCTGCCATAAATAAACAAGAAAGGGCTTTTCCAGCCACTGAGCCTGGCGGGGAGGCCATCCCAGCCTCACCGTCCCAGCCCTGAAACAGCAGTGATGGACGGGGCGTTACGGAAGAAGGACCGAGTGCTGAGAACGGCGTGGAAAAGCCATTAGAAACTTGAGCCGAGGACACGGCCCTGGGATTAGTCGTACACGGTTTGTTTTCTTTATTAAGTATCTTTTTGCCGTGGAGCCAAATAAATGCGGTCTGGTACAATGATTGGCTCAGAGCTCTGTGCCGGGGAGGCACCCATCCTGCTCCCAGCGCCCAGCCGGGACCGTGGGCACCGTCCCCTGGCAGGGTTTTCTAACCTGTCCCTCAGGTGCCGCGTTTCTCAGCTTTTTCCCAAAATAGCATCGTTCCCCAGTATAGCAGCATCACCGCTGGCTGCCAGGGGTGATGCATCCATGCAGCTTTTTGAGGCCAGGGCTCTTTTTTCATAGAATTATAGAATCATAGAATGGTTTGGGTTGGAAGGGACCCCTAGAGGTCACCCAGCCCAACCCCCTGCAGGAGCAGGGACACCTTGAACCACATCAGGTTGCTCACAGCCCCGTCCAACCTGGCCTGGAATGTTCCCAGGGATGGGGCCTCCACCCCCTCTCTGGGCAACCCCTGCCAGGGTTTCACCACCCTCA
>NW_009260142.1:283449-285046 GCF_000687185.1 Egretta garzetta
TCACCAGAGCAGAGTAGAGGGGCAGAATCACCTCCCTCAACCTGCTGGCCATGCTTCTCCCGATGCAGCCCAGGGTGTGGTTGGCCTTCTGGGCTGCCAGCACACATTGCCGGCTCATGTCCAGCTTTTCATCCACCAGCACCTCCAAGCCCCTCTCAGCAGCACTGCTCTCGATCCTTTCTTCCCCCAGCCTGTACTGATACTGGGGGTTACCCCAACCCAGGTGCAGGACCTTGCCCTTGGCCTTGTTGAACCTCATGAGGTTCACACAGGCCCACCTCTCCAGCCTGTCCAGGTCTCTCTGGATGACATCCCGTCCTTCTGGTGTGTCAACCTCACCACTCAGCTTGGGGTCATCCGCAAACTTGCTGAGGGTGCACTCGATCTCGCTGTCTAAGTCATTGATGAAAACATTAAACAGCACCGGTCCCAGCATGGACCCCTGAGGGACACCACTCGTCACCGGTCTCCATCCGGACATCGAGCCGTTGACCACTCCCCTCTGGATGCGACCATCCAGCCAGTTCCTTATCCACCGAACAGTCCACCCATCAGATCCATAGCTCTCCAATTTAGAGAGAAGGATGCTCTTCCCCTTCCCAAGTCCATTTTGTGCTGGGAAGCACTCTAGAGGAGCGGATCTCACATCCTTGGGCAGAGGCTCTGAAGAGCTGCCACCGTGCCGACAATTAGCAGTAATCAACTTAAGGCAGGTTTGTAATTAACAGGAGGTTTGCGGGGTGTCACCGGCATCGCATGGATGGAGATCTGGAGGTGGTGGTGGACTAGAAACCTTCCAGCGCAGTAGATCTGACGTACCATCAGGCCAACTTGCCGTCACATGAGATCGGTGCTGTTGACCTAGAGCTGGCCCAGGCCATAAGGACGGTACGGGAATGATTTCATGTTGATGCCAATCAGAAGGATGATGGCTCAGCTTGAGAGTCCGTCCCTCCCTGTTTTGCTATCTGATATTGTACAAAACATGAAATCCTGAAGTTTTGCTCTTGCTTTCCTTGGGATCTACTTGTCCCAGCAAAGCGGGCTCAAAAGCTTTGCCCATCCCTCGCTGCCGGAGCTGGTTAATTTCTGGGCAGGCATCATCATCCATCACAGAATCCCAGAATCACAGAATGGCTGGGGTTGGAAGAGGCCTCAGGAGCACACCCAGTCCCACCCCCCTGCTCAAGCAGGCTCACCCAGAGCAGGGGGCACAGGACAGCGTCCAGGCGGGGGTTGAATATCTCCAGAAAAGGAGACTCCACAGCCCCCCTGGGCAGCCTGGGCCAGGACTTGGTCACCCTCAAAGTCAACAAGTTCTTCCTCACGTTCAACTGGAACCTCTTCTGCTTCAGTTTGTGCCCATTGCCCCTTGGCCTGTCACTGGGCACCACTGGGAAGAGTCTGGCTCCGTCCTCGTGACATCCACCCTTCAAATATCTGTACATGTTGATGAGATCCCCTCTCAGCTTTCTCTTCTCCAGGCTGAACAAGCCCAGCTCCCTCAGCCTTTCCTCACAGGGGAGATGCTCCAGTCCCCTCATCAGCTTTGTCGCCCTCCTCTGGAGTCTCTCTAGCAGTTCCTCTTCTTTCTTGA
>NW_009260142.1:285286-285977 GCF_000687185.1 Egretta garzetta
CTCCCAGTTTGCTGTCATCAGCGACCTTGCTGAGTGTACGCTCTGTCTTCTGTGAGGGTACATCGCTGCCCATCCAAATAAAGAATGGCTTTGGGCAAAACATGTGGGGAAAAAGAGGACTGAGAAGATAAACCATAGGGGTTAGCAGGTCTCGTCCACGTAGATGATTTCAGCTGGCCCTGTGCTGACTTGGCTTTCACCCTTCCCAACTCTCCATCGCCCAGCAGCCCCTGCTTTCGTCCCAGCCTTCAATCCCTCACGGGCCATGCCTTTATTTTTCCTCTCCCCTGCTTTTGTTTCACTTATTTTTAAAGCAATTTTCAGGTTGAGGGGTTTGCTTGTCTACTCACAAAGATTTTGGGAAAATTACTGCTCTTGAAAACTGTCCTGCTGCCGCCATTTCCAAGCATTTATTCTTGGTCTGGGCTATATCCCTTCTGCAGATGGAGGTACCCGGACCAGCACAAGTTGGGAAGAAGGTAGGGAAAAAGTGAAAGGTGTTCTTCCAAGCCTCTTCTTGATTCAAACGTGTGTTTTCTAGGTGGTTTGCAAGAGATTGGCTGCTTAAACAGAGCTTTCTGCGCTGGAGGAGATGGTTTTCCCATACCTGCTCTTGAATGGTGGACACAAAATAAGCATCAATGTTCCTACCAGCATGGGACAGGCAGGGGCCGGCCCTGCCTGCCTGGCT
>NW_009260142.1:286066-301061 GCF_000687185.1 Egretta garzetta
GGGGGGCGGGGGAGGGGGTTCTGTCCCTCTGCTCCGCTGGCCTGAGACCCCCCTGGAGCCCTGCGTCCAGCTCGGGGGTCCCCAGCCCAGGACAGACAGGGACCTGTTGGAGCAGGGCCAGAGGAGGCCACGGGAATGGTCCAAGGGCTGGGACAGCTCTGCTATGGAGAGAGACTGAGAGGGTTGGGGTGGTTCAGCCTGGAGAAGAGAAGGCTCCGAGGAGACCTGAGTGTGGCCTTGCCATGCTTAAAGGGGGACGATAAGAAAGATGGGCACAGACTTTTTACCAAGTCCTGGAGTGACAGGACAAGGGGCAACGGTTTTAAACTGAAAGAGGGTAGGGTTAGACTGGACATAAGGAAGAAATATTTTATGATGACGGTGGTGAGACAGTGGAACAGGTTGCCCAAGAGAGGCTGTGGATGCCCCATCATTGGAAGTGTTTTAAGGTTGGGTTGGATGAGGCTTTGAGCAACCTGCTCTAGTGGGAGATGTTGAGGGGTTGGACTGAATGCCCTTCAAAGGTCCCTTCCAACCCAAACCATTCAATGGAACATAGGATTTTGGAGTAATGGCGGAGCCTGAGCTCTGTTTTGAGATGACTCTACTTTCAGGTTGCCCGTTGGCTTGTAGACTTACTTGCCATTGATGCTTCTTCAAATAGAGGGAAAAAGTCATAGGAACTGGGTTTTTTAATGAATTTTCAGTGGAAAAGCGATGCTGTTGCTGTGCAGTCCCCCCCATCAAGCTGGTGTCCCTGTGTCCATCCAGATCCCTGGCCCTCCTGCTGCTCAACGCCGTCCCCAACCTCCAGCAGATGAGCTCCTTCCTCTGCTGCTGACTTCATTGATCGGCCCTGGGCGGCAGAGCTGCCAAACCCTTCTGCCCTTTTAAGGAGAGAGCTGCCACGGCTCAGCAGGGCTGCCACTTCATCCCAAAAGTCAGCGTGGGGACCTGCTCCCATGCCCCCAAAGTCAAGTTACATTAAAAGGGCAGGAGCTCACCCACATCCCGCAGCGTCGGGAAGATACATTTTTATAAACAGGCAAGAATGATCACGCTGAAACCCTCACTGCATGTCTCTTCCCATGGATTTGTCCTGTTTTCGCTCGAACCTGTGCAAAATTTGAGTATTTGTGCTGCCCTGCAGCAAGGAGGTTTGCAGCGTGGGCATCCAAGCATGGAAGGACCCACGTGGGGAAAAAGCAGGCTGTGTCTTTTCTCTTGGAGAAGGTGCACAGGCGAATGGGTCCTGGTGTTGCGGAGCCTTCGTTGTGCCACGCGTCTTGGGTTGGGGCTTGCTGTGGTGTCGTGGTGTGGTGCCTGTCGCCCTACGAGAGCCAAGGTGGGCTCATCAGGTGAGAGGGAGCATCCTGGGTGGGCGTGCGTTCCCCCCAGGGCATCGTGGGGCCGAGCAGGGCTCCAGGACCTGCTCCCACCTTGCATCTCTTGCGATACGCTGGGACGAGCTCTCTGGGTCGCTGGGTGTTGCTGTCACAGTGTTGGGAATAGTTGGAGATTAGGGAGAGGCTGTTCTTTCTCCCTTCCCCCACCCAAAGTTCCCAGCCACCCAGTTGGAAATCACACCTGAACATGTCTGCTCTGCCCTGCCTGCATCTCTTCTTGCCTTTCCTCCTGCCAAAAAGTGCCATTTCCCAGCAGAAAACCTTGTCCAGAGGAAGCTGTGGAGCACTGCTGATGTCTCCCTCCCATCGGCACAGCGGTGGCTGTGGGGATGGCTGTGAGCGTCGCTGCTGGGAGCCACCAAAATGCCAAGCTGGGAGTGCAGAAATGCTTTTAGAGGTGAACATCTTGATGCCAGTGCTGTGCCATGGCCGCAGGAAGTCTCTCCGGATAGGAGAGCGTTGGCCAAGCTCATTCCCAAGCCCCAAGCTGAGCTGGTTGAGCTTCAGTCCTGGGCCAGCTTCATCAGGAGGGGTGGTCCAGGCAGAGATCTCAAAATAAATCCTAAAAGGAACGTGCTTTGTTGCTGCTCTTCCCAGCTCCTTCTCAAGTCCCAAGCACGGCTGGGACAAGAAGACCCTGTGTCCTTTCCAAAACCAGCTCCTTCAGCCCAGTTAACCTCTTTGGGCCCTCCCAGCATCACCACCTTGGGGGCTGATCATTGCTGTTAAGACTTTGGTGGTTTGGGTCCATAAAACCAGGCACTTGGAAAGCTGTGGGTGAGCGTGTAGTGTCTCCCAGAGGAGAGCATTATTTTTAATAATGTTTTGGCACGGAATAGTATTTCGATATGGAGAAGGAAGCACCAACACATCCTTCTCTTCCTTTAGCAACGTGTTGGTGCCACCTGAAGGAGCCCAGCTCTGGGTACCTGTGCTCGCTGCGAGGCTTTCTCTACCTTTCTGATGTTGCTCTCTTCTTCCCTCGCAGTGCAAGAAGAAGCACACACTGGTTTGCCCCGACTTTGCCAAGAAAGGTGTCTGCCCCAGGGGGGCCCGGTGCAAGCTGCTGCACCCACAGAAGAAGCGCCACCCAAGAGAGGCAGAAGATGGGGACCGCAGCGAACCCCCCTCCAAGTGGAGATGGGTCCGGGAGGAGACGGGCAGGTAGGAAAGGGCAGAAGAAACTTGCTTTGCTGCTCTTAAATTATTTTCTTCCCAGCCTGCTCTGGATGTTCCTTCTTCCAGACATGTATCCATCTGCGTGCTGGTTTATTTGAAGGTGTTGCTGATGAGGGTCACTGTGGTGCCTTCTCAATAGAGCCACCAATGGGCAATGGGGTTGGGAAGGGTCTGCGCTCGAGGGAGAGGTCTCCAGGCAGAGCTGAAGGAGGGGAAAGAGAGGATAGGTCGTGTCTTGCTACCCGATGTGTACTGGGGTGTGGGTATCTTTGCCCTTCGAAATGTGCCGCCCGGGGCTTCGGCACCTCCAGGTATCTCCAAAGCTTTTGTAGACCTTCCTCCTGGGAGGTGGAAGAGCCCTGATGGAGACTCCACCACCAAAAGTGTGTACAGCGTATCCATAGCTCTGTGGGAAACTGGAAGCCATCATCCCCCCTTCTTCTCTCTTCCTCACCTCCGTGGCGGAGAGCAGAGCTGAGCCCTCGGCACGGCACGAAGGGGTTTGCCATTGGGGTTGGACTCATTGCCTGAAGAAGGAGGGGTGGAGATAGATGCGGAGATACAGAAGTTCTTTGTGAAACCTTTTGATGCTGGGCTGGTTTCTTGGTTAATCCTTGGAAGCTCTCTTACCTCTCTCTGATGCTTTTGGGTGCTGGGACAGAGCCTGCAGGCTGATGGACACATTGGTCCTCATCCCTGCAGGGAGAGAGATTTTCCTGAGCTTGGCACATCCTTGCCTTCCTCTGCCCTCACCCCCGAGCCCTGCCTGCAAAATGACTACATCCCAACGTAATTAAAATCAAAGCCGATATGAAATTTGGCTTTAAAAGCCAAAATTTAAAAACCCGGCTTAGCGGGAGGTGAAAATACCGGCTCAGATGCTCGGCTCCTGCACAGCTCTTTGCAGCGGGACGTGGAGGTGAAGGTGGGATGGAAATGGGGGGACCTGGGGGCTGTGCCAGCTTGGTCCATGCTCTTGCCCGATCTGGGGCCTCATCCTGGCCCTGCCTTGTAAGGTAGCAGAGGGGGGGACGAGTGCTCAGTGGGCTCTCCGAACTTATCCCGGGTGACAGAAGAGCCTTGGAATGACACCCAGCTCACGTCCCCGGTGTGAACGAGGTGTAAAATAGCTCCTTGCTCTTATTAGGTAAAGGAGGCATGAGCGCACGTCTGGGCGGTGGGCAGGCACCCCCCTCCCATCCTGAGGCCAGCTCCTGGCATCCTCCACGGGGAAAGGAGCACACCCGAGGCTTGGAAGTTGCTCAGGGGGTATTTTTTTTCCTTTATTGGCACCATCATCGATGTCGAACGAGCTGAAGTGTCATGTTAGCTGGGCTCGGAGGAGAGCAGCGGGGCTGGGGCTGAGCCAAGCCCAGCGGGGCATCACTGAGCCATCCCTGCTCCCTACGCCCTCCATCTCCCCTGTCCTCCACTTGCTCTGCCCAGCCGGCACCTGAAGGGGAGCCCAGCACCTCCACGAGCATCTGAAAGCTGCAGGGAAGCGCAGGGCAGGGAATCCAGCCGGGGAGTGAGAAACTCCAGCTGAATCCCAGCTGGCTCCTGGGAAATCAGAGATACAGAGGAGCCTGGGATGGAGCCTGGAGACCCTCCGTGTGTGGCTCGGGTGGTTCACCCCAGCCTCCTCCATTGCACGTGATGCCATGCGCAGCACTGCCAAGTGGGATTGTTTTATTTTTCCTTATTTTTTTTTCCATGTGCTTCCCACAGGAATGATCCAGCTCAGCTCCACGATGATGGGGAAATGCCTGGACCCTCCAGCGCGGAGCAAGAGATGAAATTTGGGAAAGAGGCGGACACCTCAACCACCAGCTGGCTGCAAAAGCTGCCGTCCTTCATCTCCCTCCAGTCCTCAGCATCCCCCGGTGACCAGGGCTGCAAAGTGGAGAAGGACGAGGAAGAGTCGGAGGACGAGCCAGGTAGGAAGCACTTGCTCTCCATAGGTTTTGGTGGGATCAGTGTTCCTGGTGAGTTGCCAAACCAGTTACGCTGGGAGCTCAAACTGGGATGGCAACTGGGATTTGCATCTCTGGTCACACAGGGACACGAGCCCCTGGCTCTGCTCCCGAAACCACGCGGTAGGATTTTGTCCCCATCTTTTTGTCATCGGCTCCTTCTTCCTTATTCTACAAATGATCTGATGATAAATCCAGTCTCGTTCCTGTGATGGAGCCGCAGCGGTCCCTAGTGGGAGGGTGCTTCATCGCTGGGTCCGCAGAAAGACCCTCTGGACCGTCTTAAGACCTCTGGGCCGTCTCAGGACCTCTGGACCATCTCTGGATCTCTGGGCCCTCTCAGAACCTCTGGACCACCTCAGGACCTCTGAACCACCTCAGGATGTCTGGGCCATCTCCGGATCTCTGGACCACCTCAGGACCTCTGGGCCATCTCAGGACCTCTGGGCCACCTCAGGACCTCTGGACCACCTAAGGACCTCTGGGCCATCTCCGGATCTCTGGACCACCTCAGGACCTCTGGACCACCTCAGGACATCTGGGCCATCTCAGGACCTCTGGACCATCTCTGGATCTCTGGACCACCTCAGGACGTCTGGGCCATCTCAGGACCTCTGGACCACCTCAGGACATCTGGGCCATCTCAGGACCTCTGGACCATCTCTGGATCTCTGGACCACCTCAGGACGTCTGCTCAGGACCTCTGGGCCATCTCTGGATCTCTGGACCACCTCAGGACGTCTGGACCACCTAAGGACCTCTGGGCCACCTCAGGACCTCTGGACCACCTAAGGACCTCTGGGCCATCTCAGGACCTCTGGGCCATCCATCGCACACACTTCCTGGTGTGAAATAGCTTTGAAGCTTTGGAATAAAACCCATCCCTGGTGGGAGGTGGCTTGGGGTTTGCAAGGGGAGACCTTACCACCCTCTACAACTGCCTGAGAGGAGGCTGTAGTGAGGTGGGGGTCGGCCTCTTCTCCCTGGTAACAGATGATAGGACGAGGGGGAATGGTTTGAAGCTGCGCCAGGGCAGGGTTAGGTTGGACATTAGGAAAAACTTCTTCACTGAAAGGGTTGTCAGGCTCTGGAATGGGCTGCCCAGGGAGGTGGTCGAGTCCCCATCCCTGGAGGGATTTAAAAGAAGGGCAGATGAGGTGCTGAGGGACAGGGTTTAGTGGTGGGATGGCAGGGTTAGGTTAAAGGTTGGACTCGATGATCTCAAAGGTCTTTTCCAACCAAAGTGATTCTATGATTCTATTCTAAGTGAGTGCTGAGGATCTGCAAGGCTTTGCCTGGCTTGACCACAAAGCGCTTCGAGGCAGGGAGGGCTGAGGTGCCTGAATGCTGAATTCCCAGGATTAGCCACGTATTCCTGAAATCACAGGCGAGCGCGTGCGCTGTCGAACCACGGCACAGCGAAGACAGCGAGGGACCGTTCCGGCTGGGAAAGTTCCTCTCCGTGACATGAGGTGAAGCACTCGGCTTCCCTTCCCCGGGATTTCTTCCCCCCGCACACCTCCCTCCTTCCCTCTCCTCGGCCCTGGCTCAACTCCCTTTTGATCTCGGTGGCGGGGGCGGGGAAACGCTCCCAAAGCTGCAGCTTCATTGGGTTTGTTTTTTTTTTAATCTCTGTGATGAGGAACAGAGCAATTAATCAAGAAAGCTGTCGAAACACCTTGGATTACACTTGGCAGCCTGGAGTAGCTCGGTCAAGGGGGCAGAGGCATCATCCTGGCAGCGAGGGCATCCTTTTCCTCCTAACTCCAATTTCCACGTTCAGGGGAGGACGATTTCCAGGTGTTTGGGGTGGGAGAATGAGTAGAAGGAGCTGGTTCAGTCCAGGGATGTCGGGAGGAAGGCTGCGGGGAGCCGGCAGGTCCGGGCTTGGGGTGCTCATCGCAGCGTGCTCCTTTGCCCTGGGGAGCACGTGATGTTTGGAAAGCGGATGCTGGAGGATCCATAGGACAGGAAAAGCAGGCAGGAATTGCAGAGGGCTGTAAAATCATCTGATGATGAAGCCGTTTCCATGCCAAACGGATGCGGCGATCGCACGCGGTAAGGCCGGGATGCTGTTGGTGCCTGGGCTTGCCCATGCTCAGCACTGGGGTGTGCTCAGTAATTAAAGTCTCATCTCAACACACAAACGAAGGGGCCTGGGGGCACAGCAGCAGCTGGGGACCCTCATAACGTAACGGGAGACAAGGAGCTCCAGCCACTAAGGAGCCATCATCTGAAGAGGCTGCTAAAGGACCAAATGCTTCATGGTGGCCAAATCACCTTTAAAGGAACTCCTAGAGAGAGTCCAGAGGAGGGCAACAAGGATGATGGGGGGACTGGAGCATCTCCCCTATGAGGAAAGGCTGAGGGAGCTGGGCTTGTTCAGCCTGGAGAAGAGAAGGCTGAGAGGGGATCTCATCAACACCTACAAATATCTCAAGGGTGGGGGTCACGAGGACGGAGCCAGACTCTTCTCGGTGGTGCCCAGTGACAGGACAAGGGGCAATGGGCACAAACTGAAGCAGAAGAGGTTCCAGTTAAACATGAGGAAGAACTTGTTGACTTTGAGGGTGCCCGAGCCCTGGCCCAGGCTGCCCAGGGGGGCTCTGGAGTCTCCTTTTCTGGAGATATTCAACCCCCGCCTGGACAACGTCCTGTGCCCCCTGCTCTGGGTGAGCCTGCTTGGGCAGGGGGGTGGGACTGGGTGAGCTCCCGAGGTCCTTTCCAACCCTGACCATGCTGGGATTCTGTGAAAGCCAGGACCAGCGCTTGTGAGCTTGAGGTGCTGTTTTGAGCAAAGCGGGTGGTCAGGATGAGTCCTTGTGTAGTTCTCCATGGTAGCTGGTGTCTGCGATGGGGCTTGGGGGTCTGCACCCTCCCCGTTGCAGCCTCTGTACCAAGGATAAGACTCTGTTTCTGCTTGTAAAGGCTGAAGGTGACACACAAATTGGCGGGGTAGTAAATAAGGAGGAGGACAGATTATTATTACGGAGTGAGCTGAATTGCGTGGTTAAACGGTCACAATTTGAGAAAATGCCCTTCTAATACTGGTAAATGCAAGAAGAATGAAGGAAAACAGCGACATCATGTGTGTGAGGGATGGAGCAGGGGTTTGGAGATGACCTTTAAGGACCAGCATGGTCAACAGCATCGGCTTGCAGAGTCTCCATGGGGGTCTGCAGCCTCTGGCCTTGGGATATAGAAAAAGGGGACTGGAAAGGAGTGATGTGGTCTGCATGCGTGGAGCGGAACCTGCTGTCGTCCTCCCATGGGGAAGGTTCCCGCTCTGCAAGAAGAGCTTTGTAATCTGGGGCCAGAGGAGGAATTTGAGGGGGCTGGTGCTTTCCAAGCATCCTCCAAAAAGCCCATTCGTGCGGCACAGGGAGAGCAAACCGCTTCCAGCCAAGCATCCCAGCTAGGAAGGGTGGGCTTGGTGGCATCCCATCCTTCACCTCCTTGTGTTCTCCAACCGTGAGGGCACAGCCGGAGGGAACATGGGCTCCCCTACCCCTCCGACACCCGTTTCCAGGTAATGGGCTTTTCCATATTTCACCTTCCAGTTAAATAGCCTGCGCTGGAGCCTAACTGGCCTCCCCGCGCTAATTGTAAGCAAGCGCACCAATGCAAACCATTCCAATCGAGTGCTAATTTAATTAGAAAGCACCCATTTTAGTTAATTTGTTCGAGAAGATCACTGAAAACTCCTGGAGAGAACAGATGTTCCCCTCTCCCCCGATGAACATTCAGGGGTTTGTAAATGGCTCCACTCAGCCTTGTTTAGGAGAGAAAAGAGGATTTTATAGCTGCAAACGACCCTTTCTGTAAACATTTTACAGCTCTCTGCACGTTTGAGTGACGATAAACCCCTAGCAACTCGGCGGGCTGCAAATTTGCGACCATACGGCTATCATTTTATTGTCATATTTCACGGTCGTAACGTTAATGGAAGATGCTCGCTACAGTCTTTTTTAACGGCTCCGCTGAGCACGCTCAAACGCTTTGGCTTTGGAGGAATTCGTGGAGGTGCAGCGCTTCTGGGTTTGTTTACAGCTTTCACTTCTGGAGGAATAACTTTGGAAATGCAAATCTCCCCCCCCCACCCCGCCGCCTTCTCCTCCGGGCTGGACCCGTGCTTGAGAGCCACCCCCAACGGGGCAACGCAACTGTGGGGATGGACAACCCCTTGGTGCCAGGCCCTGGGCCAACAATCACCAGATCCTGGAATTTAAGAGGAGAACAGTGATACCAGCAATCTGCATGGATGCGGCCGGTTCCCCTTGGCCGCACCGAGGGTCTCATGGGGTCTCCATGAGATTTCCTTGTGGGATCTCCTTTAACGCTGCTTCTACACCAGCTCTTTGATCTAAAACTTATTTTGGCAGCCAGGGTGAGGCAACCAACTCTTTTGATCCATGTGAGCTGCCATCAGATGATGCCCTGGAGCCTTCCAGAGAGCATCTGTGTGGTTGGGGATGGAGGGCTAGGACACAAGGGGATGTCGTGGTTTAACTCAGCACCACAAAACCGCTCGCTCACTCCCCCCCGTTGGGGTGGGGGAGAGAATCAGAAGAATAAAAGTGAAAAAAAACCCCTCGTGGGTTGAGATAAAGACAGTTTCATAGGTGAAGCAAAACCAAGGAATTCACTCACTCCTTCCCATGGGCAAGCAGGCGCTCAGCCATCTCCAGGAAAGCAGGGCTCCATCACACATAATGGTGACTTGGGAAGACAGATGCCATCACTCCGAATGTCCCCCTCTTCCTTCTTCTTCCCCCAGCTTTATGTGCTGAGCATGACACCGTATGGTGTGGAATATCCCTTTGGTCAGTTGGGGTCAGCTGTCCTGGCTGTGTCCCCCTCCAACATCTTCTGCCCCCCCCAGCCTCCTTTCTGGTGGAGTGGGGTGAGGAGCAGAAAAGACCTTGACTTCACATCAGCCCTGCTCAGCAATAACGAAACCATCCCGGGGTTATCAATGCTGTTTCCAGCACAAATCCAAAACACAGCCCCATCCTACTATTTCTTCACCCTACTGTGAAGAAAATGAACTCTACCCCAGCCAAACCCAGCACAGGGGGTTGTCCTGGGACAGTCGGCATCTGCTGTCAGCTTTGACCCTGGTGGGTCTTACTGCAGTTTGCTCCTCTTGGTAGGGTCACGGAGGAAATGTTTTTGTGGATAAAATACAGGGAACTGGTTTCACCATGCGGTCACAAAAATCTCCTTGTACATCCTGTGCTCCAACCCCGACCATCTTGGTGGCCTCCACTGAACTCGCTCCAATATGTCCATGTCCTTCTGTACTGGGGAGCGCGCAAAGCTCCAGGTGTGGTCTTGCAAGTGTTGGCTATTTTCACAGTGCTACCAAATTAGTCCAATCCTGAAAAATGGCTGCTAATGAAGCATTTGGTGCAGACCTCGGTGCTGAACTCAGACTTCGTCATGGTAAATCTGAAGCCTTTTGTTTATCCAGGGGAACAATTGTTTATATAGTTTTCTTTTATTGATCCATTATCCCTTGTGCACCTCTAGGAAGAGTCTGGCTCCATCTTTGACCACCTTTAGGTAACCGAAGACAGTGATTATTTGAGCACAGTTGAAGACAGGTAGTTGGAGACAGCAATTCCTCATTAATCTTCTCTTCTCCAGACAGAAACCCCCGAGTTCTGTCTCTTCCACCCCAGTTACCTTCATAGAATTGTAGAATCCCAGGTTGGAAGAGACCTCAAGGATCATCTGGCCCAACCTTTCTGGGCAAGAGCACAGTCTAAACAAGATGGCCCAGCACCCTGCCCAGCTGCGTCTTGAAAATGTCCTCCTTCAGGAGGCATCTGAGCCACCTTGGACTTAATTGAAGATCTTGAGTCCCGGCTGGTGGGGAGCAGAAATCTTGGCCTTCCTCATGGGACTTGTTGCCTCTTGTTGGAAAAGACCTTGGCCGTGATGAATTCATGGGCCAATGGCTGCACCTACAGCTGGCCTACCTCCGTGGCTTCTTCTTTGGGTGGGACCACAGCCATGGCGTCTTCTTCAGGTGGAGCCACCTCCATGGCCTCTGGATCTCCCATGAGTTGTCTGAGGGCAGCTGTTCTGTCCCACGCAGTGTTCCCAGCCTTTCTGCTCCTCTATATATTCCTCCTCTGGGTTTCCTCCATTTACTTGTCATTTACCCCTTTCTGAGCAGAGTCCTGATGGGTCTCCCCCACTGCTGGCGGGGGTGTTATGGCCAACAGTTGTCAGGCTTATCTTGGAGACTTGGTCATTGGAAAGGACCTCTCTTCCCCAGAGTCTGGCCTAGATGCTGGAGAAGCTCTTTCTTGGGCTTCCCAACTTTTGAGGAACCTGCTTGAAGGTCTTGGTGCATCACCCAAAGGGTGGCAATAACTCCTTGACTCTGCTGTACCCTTGCTTGCTCCATGTCTCCTGGGTTCTCACAGCAGCAAGAAACTCAGCAAGTGGTAGAGCCAGACCAGTGGACCATCTGATAATGGTTGTGGGACAGTTGATGGTGAGGTGGCTTGTGACATCTCAGGGCCGCTGCGATGTATGCCTGGCTTGGTCACCCACCAGGTTGGGAAGAGTGAGAGGGATGATGGGCTGAGGGCTTCTTTGCCTTGGCTTATTCCCATGTGGTCTTTCGCTTGTGGAGAGCTGGGTGGCTCCGCAGGGCTGCTCCTGGTCCCCCCATGGGTCCCCGGGGCAGATCAAACTGATGGGAGATGGTTGCAGATCATCTGAGATCTTTGGTTACGGTAGTTTTAGCCTCTGCAGGCAAGAGCAGCAACTGAACTCTTTATGCAGGAACAGGGGTTTTAGCAGGATAGTCGTGTTTGACCTCTGCGTGCCTCAATTTCCCCATTTGCCATTATCTCCTAATTAGCAAGAGCTCTGAAGTTTTATTGGTGTTTTGTGGATGGCTTGGGGAGCTGCAGGGTGGAAGCATCTGGGAGGGCTGGGGGAGAGCCAAGGATGAGTTTAAACATGAGAGGAGCAGCTAAACCATCTTCTTTGTGTTTTGGGGGGCAGCTACGTGATCTCCACGCAGGCGTGTGGCTGCCAGGGTGCTGCAACCGTGTGCTGATGCCGAGACTGTTGCGTGTCACATGCCATCTGCTCGCTGACATGGCGGAGGTGTTGCAGTGGAGCAAGCTGGTGCCCCGTGGGCCCCTGTGATGGAGGTCTGCTAGAGCAGATGCCATGAAGGGTTCTGCCGTGGGAGTTTCTCCCTCTCCGCAGGTTCCTCTGCTGGCCTCTCATTCTGCTCCAGCAGCTGATTGACTCAGGATCCATGTGGCAGGATCTTTCGAAGATGCTACCAATGCGTACGGGACAACCATGCTGCAGTCATCCTCCCCTGCAATCCTGGGCCATTTTCAGGTCCAAGTCAAACCCGTAGGATCATAGGATGGAAGGGACTTGGGGAGGTCATTGAGTCCAACCTCCTGCTTAAACCTGTCCAACCTCAACAAGAAGGTCCAGCTCATCACATCTCTGCCTGTGAAGCTGAGAAGTCAAGGGCACATAGCTCAGGATGTGTCCCTTGGCAGAACCTCGTAGGAGGCGAGTAGGAGATGTCAGGAGCAGGTGGAGGCACTTGGATGGTCATGGTGAGAGCTCGTGGGACCTCCCAGATCTTCAGCAGATGATGCCAAGAGGACAAGGAGAGGAAGGGCAGCAGGACACCAAGCCCTGAACTCTACAGGGAAAGGAAAAGGGAGTTCGGAGCGTGCTCGATGTACCTTGTTGTCCTTAAATGAGCCTTCCCATCACTGCCTTCCCCTGAGGTCTTCTGCTCCCATAGGATGAATTACCAGGGTCCAGACAGGGAGCAGGAAATCTTTGTCTTCCTTCCTGATGGTACTGATGAACCCTCCCTGTCTCATGGCTCATCAGCCAGGAGGGCTCCAGGGCAGCGTGGATCTTGGTGGTACCTTCCCAGCTCTTCTCCTGGCACTTGGTAGGTCTTTCTTGTAATGGAGAGGGTGAGCCATGCACCTGCCAGGTGGTGATGGGATGGATGCTCCTGTGCTCACCCTGATCTCCTCCTCGCCTTTGCCATGTTCTCCCACTGCAGGTGGATGCATCCCTCGCCAAGCCCCTGGCCGATGCACCCTCCGGCGGGCACGCAGGGAGAGTTTAATTAGAGAACATTAAAACTCTTCCATAACTGAATTAACAAACCTCTAATAGAATTGCTTTTTCTAATGCAAAAATCTATCGAGCTGCAGGTAGCGGGCTGCACCCATCCCTTGAGCAGGACAACGCATATCAGTCTAATTGGTTTCCTGTTAACGGGCCGGAGCTGCTTGGGTCATTAGCAATTGCATCTTCTCCTCCTGAGTCAGCAGGTCCTTAAGGGTTTGGGGGCTGTTTGGCAGGGGTCTCTGCAGTTGGGGGAGGTTTAGGTTGCTTTCGCCCACCCTGGATACTGGTTTCAGACGTCTTCGTCTTGGTCATGGGTGCTTCCTTCCCAGCCCGGAGAGAGATGGGCTGGTGCTCAGGCTGGTGGACCTCACCATGGGGGTATTCCCTGGTGGATCTTGCCCATCCCTCTACAGCGATGCCTCCATCCCCTTCATCCCCTACTAAAGCCCTGCTCCTGCTCCAGGACACCATCAGGCTCGGGGTGCCATCAGGCTTTGGGGTGCTGCAGATCACACGGGTATTGTTGAAGGCTGGGCTTGGATCTCCTCATGTCTTGGTGGCTCTGAGAAAGTCCAAAATTCAGAAACTTCACTGATGTTTAATTTCCTTATTGCAAAATGGCCAATTTAGTTGAAACTTCCAGTAAACCCAATGAGTGCTGGGACTTTCTCTAATTGGGCTCTCGCTCTGAATCAGAATCATCGTTTCTTATCCCACAAAAGGCCGTCGAAAATACTCTTCTCTGATTTACTTTCTGCCTGGACCAAGCCGCCTGCACGTTTCCAATCCTCTTCTCTTATCGATCTGCAGGCGACTTTCAGACCTGCCAAGTCTCACTCCTTTGCCAGGACTGAAATCTGTTTCTTCCATATTAATTTATTACCTGGTTTTTAGGGTCTTGTCTGCCTGTGGTGGAGAAGGTCTGGAGACCAGGGCTTTTAGGCTTTGTTCAGGATTTCTGAAGACCCCTCGTGTTCAGCCCCGCTGCCACTTGGCAGCCCTGTTGTTCCTTCTCCCCTCCCCGAGTTATTTAATGACCTAAAAGTTGGAGATGGAAGAGCCCCCCAAGACAGTGAAATCCTGTCTTGGACAAGATAAGCTTCAGCTCACCAGCAAAGGACAGACGTGGTGTTCACCAGACGTCATGATGGCCATGGCCATGTGTACCACCAGACTGCAACCCCTCTCCCGCAGCTTGTGGCTGGTTTTCTCCCATCTTTTTTCCTTCAAAAAAGAAAGGATTAAGGAGAAGAGACATGGAAAGGGCGTCCCGGCACAGACATCCTGCTCTGCAAGCATGGCAGGAGATGTGCATGGCCGGGCAGTGGTGGGACATCCCCAGCACTTCCCTGCTTCAAACGTCCTGCTTAGGAAGCAAGAAAACACCTGAGCATTTTATGAAGCTTCTCCCGACATCCCAGCCTTGATGTTTCCCTCACTTGAGGGGCAGAAGGTTTGGGTGAAACGGCAGCAGGGTGAGGTTTTGGTGCAGGTTGTCTCACCGGATGGATCAAGGGCAGGATCGAGCCAAGGAGATCCAGCCCCCCCGTCCCAGGCTGATTTTTCCGTGTGAAAAATCCTTTGTAGAAAATTCTGGGGCTTAGCTCTTGCCGCTGGCCTTTCCATCCTGCTTTTTGTTCTCGGGCTTTATTAAAAAATAATCATAATTTTAAATTTATTTAAAAAAAAAAGTCACCTCCCAGCCTAAGCTTCTCCAGGAGCTGCCTCAGCCGAGCGCTTTTGCTGCAAAAAAAAGTCATTTCCAGGGAAGATTCAGCGTCCGGGCTCCCCCAAAGCGGCCAGGAAGGGGTTAAAGGATCTTTTTTCCTTTGGGAATGGGGGAAAAAACTGTGTGCGGAGTTTGGAGGATTTCTCCTCCTGGCGTAGCCATCAGGGAGATGCCAGGATGCATCCCAGTGCTCCGAGCTATCGGGTGGAAACTTTTGCATCCCCTTTGCTGTATTAATAGCTGGAGCATTGGCCGGCTGTTAAAATTCCTGCTAATTGCAGCCACCCTCATTAGCCCACTTTCCTTTGGGAAATCACAGAATCATAGAATGTTTTGGGTTGGAAGGCACCCCCAGAGGTCACCCAGCCCAACCCCCCTGCAGGGAGCAGGGACACCTTGAACCACATCAGGTTGCTCACAGCCCCGTCCAACCTGGCCTGGAATGGTCCCAGGGATGGGGCCTCCACCCCCTCTCTGGGCAACCCCTGCCAGGGTTTCACCACCCTCACTGGAAAGAATTTCTTCCTTAGATCCAGTCTAACCCTCCCCTGCTTCAGTTTAAA
>NW_009260142.1:301639-303123 GCF_000687185.1 Egretta garzetta
CGCACCACTCAGCTTGGTGTCATCCGCAAACTTGCTGAGGGTGCACTCGATCTCGCTGTCTATGTCATTGATGAAAACGTTAAACAGCACCGGTCCCAGCACGGACCCCTGAGGGACACCACTCGTCACCGGTCTCCATCCGGACATCGAGCCATTGACCACTGGGATTCTATTTTTTATCGGGGGCCATTTCACATGGGGTCAGCTCTTGGGGAGGTGCGGGGCAGCTGCAAAGGCCCAGGACCGAGCCCGCATGGGTGCGGGAGAGAATAAACCCCCCCGGCAGCATCGGGAGGAAGATGGAGACCAAACACCCCATCGGGCTGGAGGTTGGTCGGGAAGGGAAAACATCAAGATAACCAGTTTTCCCTCTGGCAAAGCTTTTTATAGCCGGATGGTGGACTTTGGAAAGCTGCGAGCGAGCCCTCTTTTCCTGCATCCTCTGGCTTTGGGGCTTGGGCATCTTCCACCCGTGATTTGGGGCATCTCCAGCTGCCTCTCACCCTTGTGGCTTGGGGAGAAAAGTGATTTTTTTAAACCCTCCGTGGTCCGGAGCCGGGGAGCAGGGAGAAAATTTAGGGATAAGGACCCATGGTCCTTTTTATCCCCCATCTGAGCGGATTCCCCACCTTTAAATCCCTCCAAATCCCCCCTGCATCAGCATCTGGATACAAGAAATTTTGTTTTAACTCTCCCGTCGGGTGCAGCTGGAGCCGCTCGGCTCGGCGGCGTCTGGGGGAAGGCCAGGTTTTATTGAAAAATATAATGGTGCCACCTGAAGCGTGATTTACTGCCCTGTCCACTCCTCCAACTTGATAATATATTTCTATTAGATTTCCTTCTTTTCCCTCCCTTCTCCTCGCCACGAGTGGCAAGTTCCTCCGTCTGCCTGACACCTTCTTAAGGCTTAGGCAAAATAAATGTTGATTTTCATCAGGAGGAAGAGCGCTGGAAGTCCTAATTCTCCAGCGAGGCTGACAAGCTCAGCAAAAGCCGCCCAGCTTGCGACGGAGAGCTCGGGAGCCAGCCCCGGTTCCTCTCTTTGGAAGCAGTTCAATCATCGTAATGAAAAAGGGGTTTCTTAGCCCGGCTTTCTCCCATGCACAAAAGCAGAAAATATATTTTCGTTTCCCGGGGTGGGTTAAGCGACACCCCCGTTTTCTCCGAGTCCGTGTTCCCCCCACCGCCCCCACCCCAGCTTTTGTGGCAGGGGCAATTTGGGATGCGGCGTTTGCCCGTCCCCGGCTGCTCCCCACGGGGTGAAGCATCCACTTCTCCATCCTTTCCAGGAGCAGCATCTCCATCCGAGGGACCGGTTTAGTCCTTTTACAACCTATTTTGGGTTTATTTCATTTTCACCCGCCTTCATTTTTTGGGGGGGAATACATTTGAAAGCAGGCGTGGATGCTCTGAAAGCATCCCGGCTTCGTGCAAGCCCATGCTGAGGTCAGGACGCTAATCACGGTCGATTGAAACGTCACCTT
>NW_009260143.1:0-2076 GCF_000687185.1 Egretta garzetta
GTACCAGGTCATGCCCTGGTGGCCATGCCGTGGTGGCCATGCCGTGGTGGCCATGCCATGCCAGTGCCACAGCAGCAATTTGGTGCCGTGTTGGGTCACACCATGGTGGCCATGCTACGTTGGCCATGCCAGGCCATGCTGGTACCACAGCGGCAATTTGGTGCCGTGTTGGGTCACACCATGGTGGCCATGCTGCGTTGGCCATGCCCTGATGCTGATACAGTGCCATACCGGGTCATGCCATGGTGACTGGGCCATGGTGGCCATGCCACGTTGGCCATGCCATGCCATGCTGGTGCCACAGCGGCAATTTGGTGCCGCATTGGGTCACGCTACATTGGCCGTGCCATGTTGGCCATGCCATGACGGCGATACGGTGCCGTACCGGGTCATGCCATGGTGGCTGGGCCACGTTGGCCATGCCGTGCCATGCCAGTGCCACATTGGCATTTCAGTGCCGTATTGGGTCACACTACGTTGGCCATGCTGCATTGGCCATGCCATGACAGTGATACGGTGCTGTACTGGGTCATGCCATGGTGGCCATGCCATGGTGGCCATGCTATGTTGGCCATGCCATGCTGGTGCCACAGCAGCATTTCAGTGCCGTACTGGGTCATGCCCCATTGGCCATGCTGCGGTGGCCATGCCATGATGGTGATACGGTGGCATACCAGGTCATGCCATGATGGCCATGCCACGTTGGCTGTGCCATGCTATGCCAGTGCCACAGCGGCAATTTGGTGCTGTACTGGGTCACGCTACATTGGCCGTGCCACGTTGGCCGTGCCATGACGGCGATACGGTGCCGTACCAGGTCATGCCATGGTGGCCATGCTACGTTGGCTGTGCCAGTGCCACCGTGCCATGCTGGGTCACACACATGGGCCATGCGGTGCCGGCGATACGGTGCCGTGTTGGCCACACTGGGCCATGCTGGCCGTGCCGTGCCGTGTTGGCCACTCCATGCCACGTTGGCCATGCCCAGCCGTGCCACGCTGAGCCACGGTGTCAATACGGTGCCATGCTGAGCCACACCACGGTGGCAATGCCGGGCAACGCCGTGCCGCACTGGGTCATGCTCTGTTGGCTGTGCTGGGCCACCATGGCCATACTGGGCTGTGCTGGGCTGCCATGGCCATACTGGGCCATACTGGGCCACCATTGCCCTACTGGGCCATACTGGGCCAATGCATGACATTGGCTGTGCCACATTGTGTTGTGCCCTGCCGCATCACACCGTGTTGGCCATGCTGTGCCACGTTGGCAATGCCGTGCCACACTGGGTCATGCTGTGCTGGGCCGCCATGGCCATACTGGGCCATACTGGGCCAAGGCATGACATTGGCCATGCCACATTGCATTGAGCCATGCCATGCCGTGCCATGTCACACTATGTTGGCCGTGCTGTGCCGCGTTGGCAACGCCGTGCTGCACTGGGTCACGCTCTGCTGGCTGTGCTGGGCCACCCTGGCCCTACTGGGCCATACTGGGCCACCATTGCCCTACTGGGCCATACTGGGCCAACGCATGACATTGGCCATGCCACACTGCGTCGCGCCATGCCGCGTTGGCCATGCTGTGCCACGTTGGCAACACCGGGCCGCACTGGGCTATGCTGTGCTGGCTGTGCTGGGCCACCATGGCCATACTGGGCTGTGCTGGGCCGCCATGGCCATACTGGGCCATACTGGGCCAAGGCACGACACTGGCCGTGCCGCACTGCACCGTGCCGCGTCACGCCGTGCCGCGTTGGCCATGCCACATCAACAACTGGCGCGGTCTCATCCTGGCAGAGCTGGAGCAGCTGTACCTGGGGTTGCCCTGCGGTGCTGAGCAGTTCCCCCGCGTCACCGAGGGCAGCGCCGAATTGGTGCGGAAATGGCGCCGGAGCCTGCGGGAACTGGACCTGGCCGGGCGCGGTTTTGGCCAAGACGACCTGAGCCGGGCTTTGGCCGCTTTCGGTCCCAACTCCCCCCTGCGCTCGCTCAACTTGGCCGGCACCAAGGTCACCGCCGGCGCCCTCAGGTCAGGATGGGGCCGGGGGCATGGTTGGAGGGGGGGGACACACAAACA
>NW_009260143.1:5195-5955 GCF_000687185.1 Egretta garzetta
GAGGTGCTGGGTGGGTGCCAAGGTTGCCCCATGGGTGCCAAGGTTGCCCCATTGGGTGATGAGGTTGCCCCATGGGTGCTGAGGTGGACCATGGGTACCAAGGTTGCCACATGGGTGCTGAGGTTGCCCCATAGGGTGCTGAGGTTGCCGGCAGCCCCCTGTGCACATGCGTGTCCGTGTGTGCACCCAACTGGGCAACCACTGGGCCTGGTGGGCAACCTCAGTGCCCGATGGGGCAACCACCTGCCTGCCAGCCCAGCCTCAGCAACTCAAGGGGCAACCTCAGCACCAGGCTGGGCAACCTCATAGCCACATGGGGCAACCTCAGCACCCAGTGGGGCAATGCCTGCACCCATGGGGCAACCACGGCACCAAATGGGGCAACCTCAGCGAGCTATTGGGCAACCTCAGCACCCACTGGCAACATCACCACCCCATGGGGCAACCGCAGCACCCAGTGGGGCAACCCCAGGACTGGGTGGAGCAACCTCAGCACCCATCGAGGCACCTTGAGTGCTTGGAGGGGCAAGCAAAGAACCCCTGGTGGGGCAACCTTGGCACCCCAAGGGCGAGCTCAGAGCTGGGAGGGGCAACCCCAGAATCCAGGGAGGTGCAGCAGCAACCCAACCCGCATGGGGGTAACCCAGAGCTGGGTGGGGGGCCCGAGGCCACTCCAGAAGTTAATAAAATGCTAATGAGATGCAAAGGAGACACTGTGAATACTTGGACCGAAACTGAAAAAGAGATTTGGGGGGGCAGG
>NW_009260144.1:0-36379 GCF_000687185.1 Egretta garzetta
ATTAAGAACTTGCTGAAGATACATTTTATAATTTTATATAACAAAAAATTTTTATTGTTAGGAATGGATAGTAATATGCTTAGACTTCAATAGCAATGAGATCGGCTCAATATGATGTTGTTATCTGTTTTTTCAAGATAGAAACAGTGGCATTTTACTTACACATATAACTGTAGCGTGTCTTTTTCACTTAGGATCAAAAAATTTTTTGAGTTACCCTGTCAAAGAACTGCTTTCAGTTCAAATATGTCTTTTGGGTGTCATGGAAACATCATCTCGTACACATGCAGTCATTAAACAGAACTCAACAGGCAAGTACAAAGAGGTTACGTGTGTATTAAACATCGATTGCTTTCAGAGTACTTGATTCAAAAGCCATTAACACCTGATACGCTACCGGTCCCTGAATTCATGCTGGTTTATCATTCCATTTCACTACTTTGACCATAATTTCAGATATCCCGTGACAAAATATATATCAAAAACCTAGGTGTAGTGTTCCAGTGGTTTATTATGTTCTCAGCTAAATTTATTATCTGCTTTTGTCTTGTATCTGCTTCCATGTGCTTAACGTCTTGTCTCTGTGTTTGACATCATACAGAAATGTCTTTAACAATTTTTTTTCTGAACGTAAAGATCAGTTTCTAACCACTGAAATTTTCCTCTCAAAAATTTCATCTAATCTGTCATTTTGATGCATACTCTGTGTTAGCTACCATAATTATCTGTGAGGCTGCATATACAAGATTGCTTCCTACGTTACGGCTAGATTTTACTGTAGGAAAAAGACCAGAAAAGCAACCACATTTCTTCACTCTTATACAGGCTAAACACAGTCACACACCTTTCTCCAACAAGCTACTTTTTCGTTAAAATTTGTTTTTTAAAAATAATGCTTTACATTAGAAGTATCAATATTTAAAAAATCATAGTGCTTCATTCTGTCTTATTTACTGAGTCTTTCATGAAATATAGCATAAAATACTACATGAAATTTTTTAATATATAATAATTTTAAGAAAGTGAGGAAAAATAAAGCTTCTACATGCTAATGTGCCTCTTATTTATCACATAGGGAGATCAGGAGGCAGGTAATACAATACTCAGGAAAAGCAGTGGATCAGTTTATCTTTATCTCCTGATCGAACTGGTCTGCTATTCGTCAAGGAAGTACCGTACCTGGAAAGAAATAAACTCTTCTCGTTGATTCCTTATATTTAATCTTAAGTTTTAATAATATGTTCTCTGGAAATTGCTATACCTTATAGTCAAAGGGAAAAAAATCTCTCGAGTAATATTCACCCATGAGTTTCACGCAAACTGTGAATCTATAGCGCATCTGGGAGGTGTTAACTTGAAACTTTTTTCTGTGAAAAAATTACTGTATATTCATACTATAAATTAGAGCTTTATCTATCTTTAGCCTTCGGAAATGTTGATAAAGCAATGCAACATTATTCTTTTAAAATATGGAGGGATCACTGTGCAGTCATAAACGGGAAAAGGCATTTTTAACTAGGAAATCACTTGGTATCTAGAAGATATTTGTCCACTAATATGCAATCAGAAACTCCCTGAGTAACCTACCACTTTATTCAGTAATTTTGACACATAGTGTTTTTATCTATGGAAATAGATGCGCTCATATAAGCAGAACAGGTAAGAAGCAGGCAAAAGCAGTAGCTGACTTGTGAAGGAGGAAGTTATTAAAAGAAACTTGACTGACATCACAGTAATAAAATAATGATTGATCCAAGGAAATTATCTCTAATATTTTCGCATTTGAATATTGATACAATTTTAAAGACTTTTTTTAAGGAGTAAAGGAGTAAAGTAAGGACACCATAGTATTTTTTCCTTGGTAGTGGATTGTACAAAGACATATTCTCTCTAAATTAAAATTACCCATCTTCCCAAATATTGATCCAAGTCAAAAGACTGATTGATGTGTCTTCATAATTTAAAAAGCTTTGCAGGGATTGAAGGCATGGCTAGAGTTTCATCATATAATACAAGATTCCCAAGGCCAAGTAAGGCTATATAATGAAGAAATACCAGGCTTTGCTTCTGCACCAAGTTAATGAGATATTGCATGTCTTTAAACACAACAAAGAATTGTTATGTTCCACAAGACAACTATTCACGTCTTGCTTTGATTTAGTTTGAGCGACATATCTTTACTCTGCAATTTTTAAAAATTCATTTAATTCATAAATCCTGAAGAGTAATATATAACAGAAAATATAATATTTGATGTTCTACCTTTAGAACACAAAAACATGGCACACACTCTCCCCTACTTTGTCCTGCAATTTTTTTAGCAAGGGAAAGTCATCCTTTGGCTAAAGAAAATAAGCTGTGTAAATGTATTTGCTTATTACTGCATTAGTGAACTTTTCAGGTGTTTTCTATCACCGAAAAACAAAAAAGGAGACCACATCTCAAAGCTATATGACGTATATCAGATTCAACAGCTTCAATGTTTATAAGCATTTTCTGTCTTCTCTATCTACGGAGCATCGAGGGTCTTGGCATTATGCTCAGAGTAGCACTACTATATCTGCTTTTTCCTGAGTTCTCAAAAAAGTATGCGTGGAATGCTAAAGTATGCATAGTGTCTACAGACTGAGAAGAAATTCTGATTTATAAACTCAATATTTATGTTTAATTTGTTAAAAAAGTGATTGTATTTTTTATTTCTAAATAGATGCAAGAGTCAGCTGTGTGTCAGACGACGATGAACACAAACGTAGATGCTTTTTTGTTATAGAGTAGACATACATATATCCTTTGGAGGAAATGAACGTGTTTAGAGGAAACTGCTTAAATTAAGGTGATCAGGAAAAGTAGAATACAAACACGATGTTTTAGTATTAGATTACCATATAACATATACCCTATATAGATATTTCCAGTAAGCTGAGTATAAGCAGTGACTTTATATTAAATTCCTGATGAGTATACCATAACATTCTGTATTATGTGTTAGAGAAATTGTTTTCCTACTTTTTCATTCGTGAGTAAGGCATGCTGACTAAGGACTGGTTTTCCACCTGTTCAGGCGAATTTCGTTTGGCTGACATAGTCAGACATTCCTCATGAAACACGAAAGACAAATTTAACAGATTATATTCTGCAATCAATGAATCCCTCTGTATTGGTGATTATTATTCACTGTAGATATCCATAGCAGTATTTTTCAAGGTCAATGGCAGATGTTTGCCTTTTCAATTAATCTTTACAAGGTGAAAATTTTCATTTGGTAAAAAGATGACGGTTATTTTGACTGGTTTTTATTATCAGATAAATAGAGTTATATTGTGATAATAAAGTTAGAGGTTACAAAAGGAAAAGAGAAAGATAAAGGACATGAGAAACAGATTTTCAAATTTGTCCTGTGTTCGATGAACAAATATTTCTATTGAACAAAAAACAACATTTCTTTAAAAGAGGCACAGAACTATAAGAATTTGTCAGGTAGACAGTTTATCCTCAGTTTATACTTCAATTGCCTTTGAAGGGCACTTTTACTATTCACTATTTGTGAAAGAAATAAAATATAAAACCCAAAATTTTTCAAGAACTTAGAAAATTTCCAAGTAAAAAACCTATATATTACTCCTGTTTTTAAATCCTTTTCCATTTTCATTCCATTTTTAAATAACTCTTTATTTCCAGAAAAGCAATGTACAGCCTTTTAGTAGATACTAACCTACATATCTAGCTTTATGCCCAGCAACATTTGCCCAGAATGAACTGTGTCCATAACTGGATAGTTACATATAGACATAAGTAGTGTAAAAACACATTTGATATAACCCTCAAAGAGAAGTAAAGAAATTTTTCTTGGATTTTTGATTTTTTTTGGATGTCTTTCAATTCCAGTCTCCCACTTAATGATGAAATTTGAAAGTCTCCAAGAAAGAGTCTTCCTGGATAGCCTGTTCCTGTGTTATACTTCCTAGTGAAAATGTCTTTCCTACACTAAACTACAGAACCCGCTATTTATTTCCTTTGTCCTAGTACTTTGCAAAAAGTTTCCACATTCACTCTCAGCAGGACAGCTAGGATTTTCTACACTTCTCTTATATCTGGATGATATATTTTCTCAAGTAATTCTTCCCAGAGAGAAGAATCTTATGCAATGGTACTGTCAAAAACTACTCAGAAGATTATTTTTGCTCTTTTTTGAGTCTTATCAAGATGAGCAGACTCTTCACAGTGCATTCAAGATATAAACTATGGATTTATTCATTAGCACAACAATGTTCTCTGTTTTAATGTGTTGTCTATTTTATGCTACTGAAATTAATTTAATTTGCAGAATGTTAACTTTTTACTAGAAAAAGTAATCGCTGAAGAAATACTGTTGAAATGCACAAATACCTTCCCAAAAAGCTTCATTTTCAGAGAAACGCCATTGAATAACTCGTACAGAGATCGTATTAGCAATCTGCCGATAAGCATGGAGAACTGTTATATATGTTAATATATATAATATGAATGTTAATACATATATAATATGAATGTTAATTTGTTGAAGCAAAACAACAAATAAAGGAAGGGAGATGAAATAATGAAATTTACAAAAATTCCAGCATATTAATATTCCCAATAAAATATACATATTGAAACATTGAACAAAAATAATTATGAAAAAAGGATTATTATTTACAATTACATTTTTCTCTTTGTGATGAAAATAAGCTTTGTAATTGGACTGTTTACTCCACTTCTTTCATGAAAGAAATATAGCCTTCAAAAACAAAATATTGACAGTTCTCTAAGGCTAGTGTCTTTGGAGAAAAGTAGACATATTTATGAGTAAAGTACTCTCAGTAGGAATTTTAGAAATTAAAAGATTCTTTTCCTTAGCAATGCATTCACTTTTTGTGCTCTAACAGTTTGTTTTAAAGTGTACTCATACGAAAATGAGTGTTTGAGTGTTTCATTTACACAGTAAGTAGTTTCTACAAGAAATTCATTCCCATTTTTATTCTAAATTTTTTTTGCTTCCATAGTAGACCAGCTTGATGATGTCATATCAGAGGTTGTAGCAGTCTGCAATATATTAGCATAATATCAGCACTAGAGGTTAATTGCAAATTTTTTCAATTTTTTTCTATGTTGATTTTTAAATTCATTTAAAATGTACTGTATATTTTCACCATATAATAGAAATATTTGATTATCTAATGGCAATTATATACATCAAACAGGCTCCTTTCCCATTACAATAATCATTGTCTCTAATTTGCATTTATGCTAGTATTGCCCTTTTTCTGCAGACATGTCACAAAGACCTTGCACAGGTAGGTTTGTTTCAACTGCCGGGTAACCACAGTCAGAATACATATGTTTGAGACTTCCCTAAACCTTCCCTTTATACAAATTTCTCCTTGTGCAAGTAACAGGAAAAAATGTTACTTCTTTCAAAATAATTTTTTTTGCTCTCTCCTGGCCATTTATTTCGCTGAGGGCAATGGTCCAGTCACACTAATTTCCTAGCCAGTTGATATACTTAATTCCTTGTATCAGGATAGACCAGTTGTGCCTTGTCAGCACAGAGACGCTGCCTAATTAATTTAACTTTAATTTTTTCTTATGAGGATTTGTCTGTAAGTTTCTGTGGATCAGCACTCCTAGCAGCATGCTTTCCTCCCACCAGAGGGCAGAGCTGTAAAAGCAAGTGAGAAAGCACAGATGGTCTTTTGTCAAGGTAGACAGGGAAGGGAACTACTTCAGGACTGGATGCATTATGTCATCTATTCTTCTTCCTTCCTTCTGATCTGCATGAATGGGACGCTATGGCTCAAAGCTAAAAATAACCATTTCTTCAATATTACAGTAATTTATTTTTCTCCAAAGAAATATAACAACTGTTTGTGATCCTTTACTTCTTTAATTTCACTCATACAATGTTTTATTCACTTGTAGTCTTTGCAAGCAAAAATGTCAAGCCTTCTATTTTATTTTTCCAGGAACCAGCTGCAGGAAGCCAAAACCCCAATAATATCTTCCTAGGATACAGTGTGTCTACTTACTGGGAACTCCTTAAGGAGTTTGATATTCCTGGATATTACCTAACTTCTCTAGCTACTTTATCATAGTAAGATTTTTTATACACCCAAAAATCAAATTATACACATTTTGTTACAAACCATTTCTGAACTTTTTCCTAATAATTTCAAATGACCTTCAAGTTTCTGCCTTTTCTTTAGAAATCTTTCAGGCATACCGACTGTACGTATACCAATACTAAAGTGAAAAAACTCTCATACTTTGCTCAATCCTAACAGTTGCTACCATGTTTTACTCAAGAAAACACTGCAGTATTCACAAGTTTTTAACATAACAGTTTCTGAGAGAAAATGGATTGTGACAGATCTGCGTTTATGGCCAATACATAGTTTTAAATGAATTCTTGTAAAGCATTCTTAAACTTTCTTCTAACATATCTCAAAAGCTGAACAGGAAGGAGAAAATACCCTACCGCTAGTCAGGTGTTTCTTTTTCTCGTGAATGCAGGGTTTTCACATGAATGCATGGTATTTTTCCTTCAAAGACGAGACATGGAGAAAGAGCTAAACCATGCATCTTCACCTGAAATGCAAATGCACCATGCTGCAGAAATGCTCATGTTTTCAAAGATTAAAAGTGAGCATATTTTGTAAGTCTCATATGCTAAGTGAATATTGATTGTAGCACAAAAAAAAATGAAATAGATTACAAAAATATTAAAAATTAATCTGTACCTTCTTAAAGATAAAAAGCCCTGCTTAATAAAAGTTCTGGTTTTAAACCATTTACACTTATAAAGCTATTTTTAGAAAAGCTTTCTTTCATATTCTTTATTTCTTCTTTTTTTAGTCTTTTTTCTTTTAGTACATGGACTTTCAATGCCCTAATTTTTCCTGTGTAGTTCTGTTTTTCTCAGTACATTCATGCAGTTTCCTTCTATCCTACTAGCACTACTTAAAAAATTAAACAAATCTTGATATATTTCAAATCTCAAATTGCATGACCCACCATTATTTAGCTACCTTTCAGTGTCCCAAATATCTTTCTCAGATTTATGCTAAATAAGGACATTTAGTCTATATAATAGCAATTTCTACCAACCAACAGAGCAACTTGTTTGCAACTTGCAAACTTGTAGCATTTACAAATGTGTAAATTAAAAGATAGTGAAGTCCTGCAGTTTGTTTTAACTGTGCATTTTTGAGCTTTCACCCTACATTTCAGATATTTCAAAACTTTTCCCAAGAGAATGTTAGCCCAGAAATTCCCATCCAGCACTGAAATACATACATGAAACCTTTGTAACTGCAGATCAGCCCCTGCCTGAGATATTACAAAAGCAAGCGTATATCAAAATTTGCTTCAAATTTTGATTGGGAAGGCAAAATTATGCTGTTTCTCTGCCAGAGATATTCAACAACTGGCTCAAAGGATCTTCTTTGCTACCTAAAAAAGACACATCCTTTTGCCTAAATTTATATCCAAACCCCGCATAATTATGAAGAAAACTAGATGATAGCAGATTTTGCTTTTGTACAGTTAGTAAATATGCAGACTGCAGAAAAAAAACCCCCTAATTCAGAAAATATAAAAAGGGCCTTAAAAAAAAAACAACAAAACCAGAAATGAGGTAGCTGCAAAAAACCCTCTCCTATATTTGTTCTTAAATGTCTTGCAATTCTTAAGAAGTTACTGTAGTATGATATAATTTGAAATTCTATTTGCCACCAAGCCTATATGGTTTAGCATGGCTTTAGAAAAGCTGAAGAAAACTGAAAAAAGATGCAAATAAATACACAAATAAAAGCAGTTATGACTTAAGAAGGGAGATTGAAGGAGCTACACTTGCAAGCATAATTATTAGACAGATTTAATCAAAGAAAATAACAAGCCATGCTCTCTGTGACAGAAATCTTACCCTTTGACAAGAGTCTGTTCTGGCTAATGAACAAAAAAATTAATACACACTATTCTGTGGAAAATAATAGTACATCCTGTGAATGCTTTACAGGTGATTTTTTAAGCAAAGAAGCAAAGGGAATTTTTCAGTGCCTCCGAAGGTGGTAGGAATGTTATCAAATGAATTACAGAAAGAAACATTAAGGCAAATCATAAGCGTAATGCTATTATTCATTAGTAAGTGTCCTGTAGCTGTTGGAAGATACTACAAATTAAATATTCAACAAATCAAGCACGTTAGTGGCCAAGATGAAGGGAGTAGTCTTGTAGTAATGCATGGGCAAAGGATATTAGAGCACCTGTTTCTTTAATTTTCTGTGATTGTCTCAGACTTAGGCTTTAAACTTTTAGGGAAAAGAAAGATGCAAAAGCAGATCTTTGGAAGACAGTTTAACAAATGTCAGGCAACTCAATTTTAAGTTGAACAGTATATAAAACTTTCACAAATGATTCACACCTCAGCTACTCTTCCATTTAATTAGTGTCTCTATTGCCATTCATGCCTTTGTTTCTTTGCCGAAATCAACATTTGTGCACTAGGACCTTCAGTTTTAGAGCTCTCCTCAATTCTCTGGGCATTCAGAGTTAAAAAGCAACAATAACTTTTCTGCTATCTTCAATAAAGGGCAGGAATTCCTCCTGAAAATTACAGGTTTTAATACTTTTTTCAGCAGTGAATTCTTAATCTTGCAAAGCCTCATGAACCAGTTCTTAGCTGTAGAAATTTGCCTCTCTGAAAGCTACAATTAATTTAATACATGAAGATTTTTGCATACTTAAAAAGCATATGATTGTATGTAGATCTCATCCTGAAAGATGCTAGTGTTTAAGTGTGGCTTTAGGTATATATTTGTTAAAAATCATACTTGGATTCAACAGCAAGGATGCCCGAGAAGCTTTTTGGCATGGGAGTTGAGGTTAAAAAAATCATACTTTTATTCTGGTATTTGCCTACAAAGTCCATTTGAATTTGTTTTCAGGACAAAGGCATCTTGAAATATCAATCAGAATAATTATCTATACCTTTGTAAAAAAAAATGTGCAAAACCAATATAGTGCATGGGCCTGTCAGAAAAACATTCTCCTGCAATTGCCCCTTCTCTAAATACGCAAATCCTAGAAAAGATGATTGTGATGAAAAAAGATGAAAGTGCTATACGGAGTTGTGCCAAACAGGGAGGAAAAAAGGAAAAAAGCTGGACTCAGTTCTGCTAATGGGGTGAAAGTGGTTGAAACCTGAATGCAAATTGTTGCTTCTGTACCTGTCTCTCCCACCATCACTTGCCTGCCCAGCCTCTGGCCACAAGTATTTTAGAATTTGAGAGAATTTTACCATTATCCTCCTAAGGAGCCCAGTTTCAGAAAAGCAATATTCATAATCTACTGAACTGAAAGCCTGGCTTTTAAGAATTCAGAGTTAGGTTTTTTTAAGGATTTTTTTCTTAGTTATAGCCAAATATTCATACAGCCAGTTTATTTTATGACAAAAGTGTGGCCTGTAAAGTAATGAAGTGGAGCACTGGAACAGCAAGAATTCTAGGAGAGAAGTCATAACCCAAAACATTTGTTAAGAAAACAGCAGCTTAATTCTATTTTGAAGCTGGCATAATTAATTAAGGTATTAATAAAAAGACTCCATAACAAAGAGCTCAGATGCTACCAAAACCATCTTTTTTCCATTCTGAATCTCTCTTTTTATTTGTAAAGAATGGCATTACAATTGAAAAGTACTCAAAATGCAGTGATGTACACATCATTAGTGTTTCATGATGCAACTGATGGAGTCCCTGAATGGATATTGCTTCAGCTTTGCTTTTAAAAAATAATTTAACAAGAAAATCTTCAACTCCACTATCAATCACAGGTGGCATAAATGAAAGAAAGAAAAAGAAAAGAAACCAATTCTACTGTTAAATTCCTAACATATACATTGTTGGCTGATGACAGTTGTTCCAGATGTACAATAAAGCCCACAACACTTTATTACTATGGATATAATTATTGTGACTGTTTTTTCATGTTGATCATCTTGCTTCTGAAGGTTGCTTTTTGATTGTTTTAAACTTGCATAATAAACATGCAATGAAACAGTTCTTGTTAAAGTGTTTTTTGCAGTCATCTTGTTTTCATACAAAGATTTCATAAAGGTGCAGTGTTGTATCAGAGCATTACCAAAATAAGAGCAAAAGATAAAGAGGAAGGTAAATGTGAAATCAACTGGATGAGAATAACCTAAGCTTGTCCTGAGACACTCCAGTCATTAAAAAGATGTGCACAATCAAATCCCTTTCTCCCAAACCCACTAAAAGCACAAAAAAATTAACTTGGAAGAAAGGGAGGACATAAAAAAGCTGATGTCATCATGCACTCATCTTCTGCATAGCTCAACCCACATATAGTAAGGCACTATTTCCCCACAACTTAGTGTCCACAACAATCCTTTACAGTGCTCTGCGAACTACACATAGTTCCTTCCAGGATGACGAAATAAACAGATTGAATGAGTGTTGCTACTATGTCACCCTGTGTGTGATCAAGGGTATCATCTGGCAGTTTCAGAAATAAGCTGTCACAAGTCTCTTCTTATGTGTGCATGTTATGTGTAGGGATATCTTTTGTGTGTGCAAATGGTTGGCATTTTTCCAGAGTTGCTGTTATTTTTAATTTTTCTTTACTCCAGTGTTCTTAAAGCAAATACACAAGAGAATAAAAGCACAGTTGGGTCATTAAAAACACAGCTTTGGTGCTCCAAAAAGCACACAACTTTGGGGATTTTAGACATTCCCAAAAGAGTTGGGACATATTTTCATCTGTAAATCCTCATCTCTTCTTAGTTGAGCTGGTCTTCGTATTGTTTTCGGAAGCAATCACCAGCAGGGAAAAACTCCCAGCATCGTTCTTGATACATTTTCCATACATAGGATTCCTGAAAGAAACACAATTTAAAAAAATGTAATTTGATTCAATAAGAAAGCACCAACCATGACTCCCGCTTTAATGTATATACTGCTTTGCTTTTTCAATTCTGTTTATATCAGGTTGTATAGCAATCCGCAAAATCATGTTAATGATTCTAATCAGTTTAGAGTAGCTTTTAGATATTTGGTCACATAGTCAAAAAGCACTAGAGAAACACATAGAAGAGGAAAAGTTTATTTAGTTATTGCACATCCAGAAGCACCATAAAGCTCAATTAAAGCTGGCCACAAGACAAATACCAGGGTAAGCAGAATAGTTTCTGTCATAGAAATTTGACTGAATTTCTTGATCAGTCATTTCAAAATATGCTTACACACAATACATAAACCAGAATGGCCTTTAAAATTATTTCTTAGAAGAAAACTATTTTCTGAATCAGTGGGTTGGTTTTTTCTTTCTGATTATTTGGTCAGGTAAGGCTATGTTTCTAGGCAGTATGTCAATTTACTTCTATTTTAATCACACCACTTAAATGTGCTTTTTATTACACAAATTCCATGGTAAAAAGGGCATGTGTTACACAAGTTATAGAGTCATAGTAAGATCAAGTCCAACTGTAAACCTAACACTGCCAAGTCCACCACTAAACTGTGTCCCTAGAAGTAACATAGTACAAAGTAGTCTCAATTTTCAACTTATCAGATCAAAACTGACTGGGTAGTAGAAATCTGGTTCAGTAAATACAGTAGGACACAACAAGAAAAGAAAACACAAATAAAAACAACTTTTAAAAAAAAAAATCTCAAATGACAAATGGCTACTAAAATGTAGCAAAGCAAATAGATAAAAACTGATCCTGGACAAGGCTGAGAACATTTATGCAAATAAGGTGGTGATTAAAATTGCCCAGTACATACATTAGAATTCAGAAAGAGTAAGCTACATAGATTTATAGCAAATAATCCCTCTGACTCAAAGCTGTAGGGCTATGCATTTGATGATATTCAGGTTTTTTGTTTTCTGATCTGCAACTTGGGAACATTTTCTTAGGCAGCTGCAAGCTTTTTACTAGAAAAAAGTAGTGTGTAAATGTAAGACATTCTTTTACTGACTTTAGGTATAGTTAAAGGAAGTTTACAGATGCACCAGAAGTTTGAAAGAACAGCAGCAAAGAAGAAACCTTCAAGAAAAACTTTTGTCACAGATTTAATTTTACATACATGCACATGGTGTTTCATATGGACTTATCCAGGAATGTAGACACAAAAGATTATATATAGATAATAATAAAGGACAAAGACTATTAAAAAAGAATCAACAGGGAGAAATGAATACTTCTGCTTTCACAAGGTGCTTAAATGTTCTGTTTCCCTTTTTTTTATAGTCTGTATTTATATTGTGTATAAAGTAATAATTTAAGAATGACAGGTCAGATAACAAAATAGGAATAGGAAGTACTAGAGAACTGGTACACAACCTAACAAGCACACTAATTTCTAAGAATTGTTGAGAAAAATGAGAATTAACTTTCATACCATATAGGGAACGTAGTTTTGCCAAGCCTGAATGATTTTTATTTTAGGATCAGTCTTTTTTAATAAATATTTTCATTCATAGTGTTGTTCAACATACCTGTCCTGTATGCTCCGTTTCATCTTTGTTAATAAGATACATCAGAAAAAACCTACAAGCAAAGAAACAGATACTATGAATGCAATATTTTGAAACATCAGGCAACCCACAGAGGGATGGATATTTTTCAGCATGTACTGTGAGTGATAATGCTGTCATGGACTTACAAGTTTCAGAGTTCTATTTATGATAATATTCCCAGACACATGAAATATACTTTCCTGACAGCGTAGACATCCAGTCATACTATGCTAAAATGCAAGAGTTTGACTCACAGTAAATAGCAACTCAGTTTAAATGAGATTCTCTAAGCTTCCTAATCTGAAAAATCTAATAGACTTCTTTGCATGTGAACACCAACATGGAAGTAGACAGAGAACAGCCATTGGAACTTTTTCTTTTTTCCTCTCCTCACAATGAATAAGAAATGCTGAAGACAATTAAGAGATTTCTCTTATTGAAATTATACGTTGGTGATATTTTACTGGTTTATGTAATCCAAGATCAACATGCATAAAGAGAAATTCTAATTTTAAAAACACAGTAGTCATGGAGTTTTGAGATATCTGACAGACACTAGGCAATGTTTTGAAAATTGCACTCATAATAGACATTCTCTCCAAACATATGTTTTTACATATGTATGTTTTTACATATAAAACATGATAATGCACAAAAATATTAAAAAATATTTCTTTAGGATGACGCACTTAGAATAAGTATGCTATTGTCTGTTATTCTTTGTAGAAACAAAATCGTACACAATGGTTCTTTTAATGTATTTTCTTTGCGCAACCTGTTTTTCATGTAGAAGTTCTTTAGTCTCAATATTTTGTGTACCTGCAATGTTAGTTTATAGACACGGTCACAATCCATCCATTGCTTTATACTAAGAGCACTTTGGCACTGGATTTTCATATGTATTTGACAGGAGAGAAACAGTATGATACAGTGACTGTGGACTTGATTGATAAATTATTTTATTTCTAGATTTAAAAATACCAAGTTTAGTCTTGGTGGACCTGATGCCCCTGGAGTGATCCCTCCCCTGTCCAACTCCTCATTCCAGTTCCCCTACCCTCCTTTGTCCCAGTTTCTCTTAGTCAGCCTCAACACTGCACTCAAAATATTTTGTCCAAAGTAAGTTTTCCCTCTTTTGTCTTACTCCTTTGCTTGTGCACTGTCTCCACCAGTCTCCAGGCCCAGTTCATAGTGTTCCTCTGTACCTTATGCAACACTTTCAATTTTACAGCTCCACAGCCACATACTAAGTTTCCAGTTTCCAACTCTCACACAAACTTGGTGTGTCAAAACCAAGCTGGAAACAAGAAAATATTGTTCATTCCTTGCATTCCTTGCCACAGAATTATATATTCAGACAGCATGAGTGCATATCAGATCCAAATAGTACTGAACCTTCCTTATGTAAGAGAGCTAATCTGGTATTTGCAGAGGCTGCAAGGGTCATGTTAAGGAGTTAATTTTTGCTGTACTCACAAATAATTGGCCAAGTTGTGCTCCTGTAGAGTGTGTGTTTCAAAGCCATGGGGCACTGTATCAAAGTAGTCATTTCCTATTCCACAAATAAAGCACTTTGTCTAGAAGAAAGAATACAGAGCACTTTAATTCTATATATAACCCTGTCCTCTGTGAGAAAAGACCAATAAAAATATAAAAATTTTCTTTAAAATGACAGGTCATCCTGTACTTCATATATCATGTTTTGTGCTGAACAAAAGGGCTTTTCTTTTAATGATTGGGACTGGATAGCTCAGACAAAACACTTGAATAGCAGTTTAACTGCCACCAGAATACCTTCTTACTGTTTAAAAAAAAAAATAAAAAATCTTTGCCAACCATAAGTGAACAAGGAGAAAGAATGGCATACAACAGTCAAAGATGATTTTTATTTTATTTTCCTTTAACTCTGCAAGTAGCACTCACTGTAATGTACGGCAATATTTACCTTGATGCCTGTTGTATTTGTCCAGCTGAAATTGAATATGCTCAAAGCTTAGATTACAAAACACAGCAGGTTTGCAACACTTTTCTGATTTCTTATTGTCATACTTATAAAACAGAATAGAAAACTGCCAAGTATGGCTTACTTTCTCACATAGATTAACCAAAGAAAAAATACACCTGAGATTGTGTAACATGACAGTGTCAACATCCTGTGTTAGAAACCTGTAGTTTGAAATAGCCACAGAGGTGTAATTCATAATAATATACACCAATGTACAAAGATTTTTCTTCTTTCCATAAATGAAGACAGAGATTAGTCTAAACTTTAAAAAGACTTGAGAAAATAAGATCTAAGACTTTTCACCTGAATTTTTGCTGTCACTGACAGCAAAAAACTGACCACACTTGATCTGGAGGTATTAAAAAAATCTGGAAAAATATCTAGGAACTGGCAAAAAAATCCAAAATACACAGGATATCAGTTTAGACAACCTGGGCTTGTGTCCCTTGCAAGGAGACGTGCAAGGTAGCAGCTAGCACCTGTCAAAGCATAGCATACCCCTTTCACAAGAGTCTTCAAAGAGTTGTCAATGCTATTCAGAACCTGGATGTTTTCTTCATAAAACTGTCTGAAAAGAATTTTATTGGGTACTAACAGAACTAATTACATGAGTCCTTATATTTTAACAGATACAAAAAGTCAATTACAAAACCATGTCAGTTATTATTTCCATCTAATGAACTGAGATGTGAGACTAGAATCTCATCTGGGACATTGTATGATATTGGACCATGTACAGAACTATACTTTCCTCTTTGTTTAAAAAACTAGTTAGATTGCGTTTTGACTGAAAACCGGAAAATAGGCTATGGTTCATTAACTGGATGTTCTTACCTCCATGTCTTCCTTAACTTGCTCTTGCTGATCTCTTAACTCACCAAAAGCATCAATAATTAAACCTAGGGTTTAAGATAAAATGATAGTTAATGTTCAAGAACTGTGGCAAAGAATATTTGGAAATCCAGGGATAATGCCAACAAAGACTATTACATGAGAATCTTGTGCAGAAACAATAGAAGCCATATACATTCTAAAGACCACATAACCAACTCAATACATGAAGAAAAATGAGCAAGTCAAAGAAAATGGCTACCAGTAACATGGCTGGCAGTACCATTTGGAATTATAAATTTGGACAAGCAGACTTCTGTTGTAGTTACAGTGCTCTAATCTTGACTCAGTACATGATGCTTGTGGTTTTACAGTGACGGAGGCTTTACTATGGAAAGATACTACTGTATGTTTAACATAATTCAGAGATTTATTACACAGCTGTTGCAGAGAGGCCCAGAGCTCTGTGCACCCATTGCAGTTGTCATATAGTACAAGGTTCCGCTGTCAGAGCTCTACAGAAGTAAGGTGTCATTTCAAGGAAATACAGAAAGAAGAAAAACCAGCACAGGCTCTATGGCTCAGATTATAAATTCTTTATGATTTTCCCTTTACTTACATCAGTACAAATAAGGACTAACGTCACAATCATTATTGACACTACTGAGCTGTAAAACTGATGAATACCTGATGAGAATCATACTCAAAGATTGACATCTAAGGCCTCTACTCTTCAGCCACTCACAAAACAGTATGAGATATGCCACTTCAGGCTATAAAAAAATATTGCATCCTTCCCAAACCCTTTAAAAAACTTGTTGCTTGAGTAAGAGTTATACACAAGTTATACACAAGCTCAGAGTCACTTTCTACACTTCTTTTAAGGAAGTGAGAAAGCATACTTACTGCTGTCAAAATCATTGTAAGTTAGCTAATTGTTAGCTGACAGAAAGCAATAAGGTATTGCTATTTATAACAGCAACTGGATCTAGCAAAAATCATTACATGTTTTTCCAAAATCAAGAACATTCTTCCGTTAATTTCTGCAGACTTCAATAAAAGATGATGATCTCGGCATTTGTGACAATCTTTTGAAGGTATAACATGTAAACAGATGGGGCTTTTAAGTACTTTAGATAATAACATTAAGCATCATCAATACAAACATAATAGAAAACCCTGACTTCCAAAATTCAGTATCAGTATCAGATGACAACAGGGAGCCACACTATCATCAAGTAGTTTCACTCAAATTCAGAAGCTAACCTGATGGCAGCTGACTTTCAATTGTCATTAACCAGGACATACTAAAGCTGTTTCATATCAAGCACCTTTCTTTACTCTTTGACATTGTTCAGGTAAGTACGCATCACACCAAACAGAGGATTTTATGCAAGAAAATATTAAACTTCTTAAAGCTCTATTCCAATTTTCACATCACTATGACCAATCTGAAGATTTGCCAGACAGTCAAGAACTTTAGATGCTGGGAAGGGGAATACTGACAGCACACGTTACTGATTTTGTTCACATAGGCTCACAAAGGTGCATTTATGCTGAAAGACAACTTTAAGGTTAATCGCTTTCTCATCACTTCCTTTGCTTATCATTTACAGGAGGCTTTTAGAAAGGGCAATGAGAACATAGAAACTCTAGTGACAGCACTCTTCTCACAGCAAAGATCTTGATTTTACAGAGACTAGGAAGAACAGTGTATGGAGAAAAGCCAGCTGTGTGTGATTTCCTATATAAATCTGTGCTTCATTATCTGGCCTGGTGCCCTAGTTGAATCTTAGGTGTGTGATTACCATAGCACTAAGATCTTTGTACTGCTAAGTAACTCTTTCAGTCTCACCATTGTTTACAAATACATACCTTGAATAATTGCAAGCAGGATGACAATCACAAAAAAGAAGAAAGTTATGTCAAAGATAATACGATAGATTTCATATTCATCTCCTGCCGGATCCTCTATTTCATCACCAATGCCTCCACCTGCACGTACTCCAACATACATGTGAAACATGTAGCACTAGAAAACACAAAACAAATGGATACAAAGTTTGTCTGCAGCCAAAAGTAAAAATACGCATTGCTGCATTTTCAGTAATTGGCAGAACTGGTCTATGGTCTAGGAATTATGCTATGTCAAGTCATCTTTTTCTCTGCTTTGAGGTTATGTGTATTTCTGAAGAAGGCAAGATGCTGCTGTGCAGCTGAAGCTGCATTATTTCATGTGCCGTCATTATATAGCAGTTCAACTACCTCTAGCCCATCAGCATACCATTATTCATGCACAATTGTTTCACTAATGTGCAAATAGGAAATACCATTGCCACCACAGCCATCTCCTTTTTCATTTTCCTAGCTCAAAGGTGAATGACTTACTTATCCCACCTTTGGTGTTTCAAATGAAAATTAAAAACAAACCAAACCAAAAAACCTTTGACAATGTTTGTACAGAGCACAGGCTAATGATGGAAAAATTCTGAGACTAATACCGTGAAACTATGATTTTAAAAGTGGTATAATATTATAGCTATGTGGGATGCTGACAACGCAAAATTTCCAGTTTATCATCCTATAATTTAATAGAAAATTATAACATCACTCTCAGAGGTCTGGAGCAGGGGATTGGTTCTTTTACTTTAAGTAGCTTTGCAAACTACAGGTCCAGGTTTCTCGTTCTCTATCAAAAAGACTCCTAAAACCTAACCATACAAAAAATCCATTCTTTTGTTTCTATGCCTCACTTAGCCCCCAAATCCCTTATGTAAGACCAATGTCAGTACAATGTACAGTAACATACAATCATGAGTGAACAATGGCTGAAACATGTAACAATTTTTAGACTTGTCATTTCACCATTGAAAGGCAATCATTAATGAGTGAATGTAGTGCAAGTTATTGAAACATTTTTAAAATTTATTTTGCTATTTCTAAAAATAAAAATCTATTCTCTGTACTTCTGTTTTTCTTTTTTTTTTTAACATCACACACATTGCAAGTCTTACTGCTTTTACAAAAGACAACCCTGATTTTAGAGTGTATCACATGTTATTCGAACTCATTCCTGTCCAACATTATAGCCTTTTTGTAACTGTGTTTTCAGAGAATTCCAGAGCAGGTGAGGTCAGAAGGGACTCTGGATGGTCTCTGATCCAAATCCTGCTCCAAACAGGGTCCACTATAAGCTCAAAGTAGCTCTGGGCTTTATCCACTCACATCTTCACAACTTCCTAAGGATGGAGACGGCACAACCTCTCCGAGCAACCCAATCCAGTGCTTGGCTCTCCTCAGTCAGAAACATTTTTCCACTTTATGTCCATGGCCTTCTACCATGCACTGCTGTAAAGAGCCTGGTTTTGTCGTCCCAGTAACCTCCCTGCAGGCACTGGGGAGCTGCTCTTCCACTCCCCTCCACCCCAAAGCTTTCTCTTCTCCAGGCCAAACAAGCCCAATTCCCTCAGCCTCTCCTCAGAGGGCAAGTGCTTCAGCATCTGACAATTTAGTGGCCCTCCACTTATTTATGCTCCAGTTTATCTATGTCTTGTACTGATGTCCCAAACTGGAAAAAAATACAGATATACTAGTCTGCTTCCACAGTTTATCTAATTATTGATCTTTCTAATGGTGTCAATTCCCTGGAAGTGATTCACATTTCATAACATACTGAAATATAGTTAACTTTGTTATACTTGATTGCTTTTAGAAGGCTATTAACTGCAGTGCATCTTAGAAATTCTTTGTTATTTAAGCTCTACCTGCCATCCACAATTGCAAAGTCTGGCACTGCCTCTGTAAGTACAAAATCAATTTCAGTGCATGGGAGAGATTTCAGTTACAGAATTGCCAATTGAAGCTAACAATGGCAATTCATGCTGAGGGAAACGGATGGATTTCCAAGCTTCAACAAGCATTTCAGTACCTAAATTACTCACGAAAGTCCTTGCCTATAAACTGACCCTCCTCCTGAATGGCCTATAGAACCTCAAGATTCAGAAGTACTGCCCTTTAACTGATGCAGGTCAGATTGTAGTTCTTTTTCAGTTTTTGAGAAACTATACCAGAAAATACCATCACATTTCTTCTGTTAGTTTATAGCTATGTTCATTTACCTTCAATTACAGTCTTTTCTGTTGCTGGCTAGTGATGTATGAATAGGAATTGCATGATGTATGATGACTGTATGAATAGGAATTGCAAAAAGCTCAGGATGAAAATATAACAGTTTTGAAAAAAAATCCAGAAAGCAAAATAAGACTTACTGTTAGCATATCATCACATTTCATGTCCGGCATATCACCATCTTCACTCTTGTTGTAGAACTTGCGGAAAAAATTGAATGCCACTACTGTATACAAGTACACTACTACTGCCAGTAACCCTACTGTTAGGACAAGCTGGAAGACAAAATTATAGAGTGGATATAACACCACCATGGAATTATGCTATACAATTTTCTTTGCAAGAAGAGAAGTAAAAATAATCTATATGTACTAGCAGAAGGAAAACTTTCTTTTTCTCTGTCTCTTTGCCTATCTTTGTAATATTTGGTAATATATCTGCATATTTTGATGAAAGATTGTGCATTTCACCTGTTTTATTTTGAAGCAAAACTATGCTTTGGAAACACAATTACAAAGACAAATCTTGCAAAATCTAGTGGATACATACACAATACATTAGAATCATATAAAACCCACTCAATTAGACAAAAGTTTACTACCTAGTAGTAATAGTACTATTTAATATCACCTATTATATAACTGCAACATAGTATTTCTACTCATTTAATACTGAAACAATTTTGTTTACTTCTATGGAATCATGTCTAAAAAACCCTCTTCCTAATCTAACATCTAACTCAGAGAAGCAGCAACAAATACCCTGCTACTCAACTGCAGCATCATTAAAATTTTGCCTTGAGCTTTTTGGAAAGTAGCTGGAAGTGAACTGCAATATCCTGCTCATTGATATTTCACTTGCATAGCTGCAAGACCTAAAAAGTTCTTTATCATAAATAATGCCCCCTTTACTTCATAAATAATTTGCTAAAATTTCAGGACTATTTTTAAAACATAGAACATTTCACTTTTTTTAGGTCCAGGCTGATTTCTTTTTTTTTTTTACTGTTTTTGTTCTTTTAAGTAATCAGAGTGACGTATTTAAGAAATTCTATTCTTCAAAGGGCAAAGAGTGCAGTATGTTGATTTCTGTAACTTTTCAAGACACAATTTTTGTTCCACAAATGAAACTTGTTTGCCACATAAATTAAAACAAATAAGCTTGTCAAGGTGACTTCACACTTAAAAGTCTTCTATATGTCATGTGCTTCACTAGCTATTTTGAAATATAAACTCTGTCCATTTAAACATGTATTAGTTCTTTAAAAATTTTGACAAGGACAGTGCATTTGAAGGCAGAATTAAATTGAGTCAATCCTCCTTTGCATTTATAAAAAAATCATTGCTAATGATTTTATGTTTCTTTACTATCAAACTTGCTTAAAACACAAGAGAATAAAAACAAAACCCCTGAAAAATAACTTGCTACTGATAAATTTCAAATGGCACTTGCCACCAGATTGCTAAAACATCTACATTGTATAAAGTTAGAATTGAATGATTCCATCGTACTACAACAGCACGTAAGTATATGTAACAGAGAAGACCTTCATATTACCATTCTTAGCCCACTTGAATAAGAATTATATTAGCTGTCCTGCTGGAAGATCTTCTAAGCAGATCAATGATGGCTTTTTTATCACTAAAAATTGTTTACAAAGGTCCTTTGAAGTAGGAAGGCCATCAGACTTGAGGAACAATGTCAGGTTACATTAAATGCCATTCCTAAACCAGATTTCAGTAGGTGAAAAGCCTTAGTTATTTTCTTTACTTAAATCAGAAATGTATTTTCATATTTCATAGCTTCTTTAAGAAAAGATTTCTTATTCTCAAAGAGCTGAGTTTCTCAAACAGTCCTCTAACAGAAAGAGTAAGTGGGTCTCAACTGGACCTTTCTTTAGATGAATCTTGAAAAAAATTTTAAACAGCAACTTTTGAACACAGTTGCTCATGGCAGCTAGAGACTGTCATACATCCTAATCTCATTTTCTTATGCTTATAAAACCCATTGGCTGGTTTCCACACTGGGTCAAGTTCTAAACTTCACGATGAAATAACAATTTTGTTCAGCTTGCAGAGCAGCTGAATTAAGTCATAAAGAGACATTTTCTGTGTACTCCTGAAGTAAAAAAGCTGAAAAGAGATGCCGGTTTATACCTGCTTGCCATTGTGGGTCACTGACGACAGGATAGTTCGTAATGTCTTGAATCCCATTGCAATGTCAAGGAGATGAGCAGCAAAGAAAAAATTGTTGTAATGGCCAAGGACTGACATGGTCATGTACCACGCTAGGTAAAGGAAAGACTAACAGACAAAAAAAGTACATCACAAAATAAAAATCACAGCTATTATCTTTAACTTAATTCAAAACACTAAGAAAAGGTAGAAATTGCTTGAATGTGCCTTTCTTTACATAGAAAACTTTTTTTTACATAGAATTTGTAGAAGTCTTGCAGAATTTTCTCTTTGTGCAAAAATATTGAATCAGCAAATACAGAGTTCACAAAATATGGTGAAAATTGACATTCTAAATTTGAATTTGCAAAAAACTAATTTTGAAATTGCTAAACCCTTATTATTTTTTAATCTTTCTATGTCTTCTGATTCAAATTTTTTTTAATGAATTTTCTAAATAATTACATTAAAATATTAAAGCCCTAAGGTGGTTAATGAAAATGAAAGGACTCTGCAAGCAACAAAAGGAATTTTACAAATTCAAATTACTAAAACTACTAAAATTACTAAAATTACTAAAACTACTACTTTAAAAGTTGTTTTATTTAACTAGTTTACTAATCTTTACTACAAATGCTAATTTCACCTTTTCGTCTATCATTTAGTTTTCATTGGACTTAAAGACAAGTACATATTTATAAAAAGAATTACAGTACCTGCCTTAGAAAAAAAAATCTAATCCTGAACAAATTCTAACTCTTTACAGATCATGCTGCTTGTAGACCTGGAGACTTACTGCTTCACTCTTCCTGACTAAAGTCAGATTACACTTCCATTTTCTGGCAGTCCTAGTTCCAAAATCATTTGTTCCCCAACCATTTTTCCCACCAGTAAAATAAGCTGAGTTAGGTAAGCAATAATCATAAGACTTAATAATCATATGATGAGTGACTTCGTAAAGGGCAAAGTATTTTAACAGTCAGTCTTGTTACCATTCCTTTTTTTTTTGTTTTTAAAAACTCATTTTTTCAAATGATTAAAATCATCAGCCTCATCCTGTGTCACATCCTACTACCAGTTTCAGTGATACAAATTTTAGCAATTCCATGTACATTAACTATACCAATCTGACTGTGCTTCAGTAATATTCAAGTGTTCATAAACTTTACAAACAATATGAAAAATGGCAATTAAATTGATATAGTCAGTTTTCTAATTCTACAGAGCAGTGCTTGCTTATTGGTCCTGAATAAAGCATATCAGAAGTGGGGTGGGAATTGGCTGAGGTTCTACAGACCTATGTAACTGGGAAAAGATTTCAGCAATGTCTTTTTAAGTTTCCAAGATTTACTTAATCTATGTAGTAAATTAAATATGATCCAGAGTGTTTCATACCCCCTTTTGAAGCACTGTGGGTTTACAAGTGGTTTTTAGAAAGTGAATGTATACACATATACATATGTGTGTATATATACATACACTGATAAACTTACATTATCAGTGAAAACAACTCCTAATTTCCACATCTGATACTTCACATCAATGGAATTTAGCCTGTAAAAATAAATAAATAAATTGCATTTTATAACAAAACACAGTAGGAAAACTTGCAACAAGGAAGTGTATTGTCACATAAACACAGAGGATATCAGCTGATCTATTTCTCCGAAAAGCTGAAATGCATCAGAATTTTCTTCTAATTCACGCTTTTTGTCTAGAATGGACATGCTTCCCCCCAAAAAAGCAGAAAAACAAATTAATAAATACTAGTTTGGATCCATCAGACATAATGCTGATGAATATCTACAATGTTATGTTATACACACAAGTGAAATGAATGGTCTTTATAATCCATGGAGAAAAAAAAGATTTTTTTTTTTTTTTAAATGAGATCCACCTAAGCTGTCAAAAAAGGCCAGAGAATTTTCACCTCAAAATGCCAATTCTTTACCATTAGTTATGATAGCATACCTTAGGTGACACAATTAGATAACATTTAAGACAGACAAAGTGAGGAGAAATGAATCTCAGAGCTTGTATCCTTTGTTTTTCCTACTGATATCATAGCTAAATTTGAATGAAAGAGAAATTTATATTAAAAGCTTTTTCAGAAATGGACCTGGGGTTCTTGGTGAACTGCAAGTTGAGCATAAGCCAGTGATGTACCCTCAGTGCAAAGAAGGCTAATGGTACCCTGTGCTCCATGAGGAGAAGTGTTGCCATCAGGTCGAGAGAGGTGATCCTTCCCCTCTAACTCAGCACTGGTAAGGCCACATCTGGAGTGCTGTGTTCAGTTCTGGGCTTCCAGTTTCTTCCACGGTTTTTGTTGCTTTGTTAGGTTAGCCCCTTCTACTGTACTCCTCTCTTCACCAAACTTTTATGTAGCACAGACTGATATTGTAAAATATTCTCTCCAAAAGTGTCCCTCATATTTCTTTAATTAATACCTTTAGATATTAATTCTCCTCTTACTCTAGCAACACAAATAAATGTCTTGACTTTAGGCTACATTTTTTTGCACTAGACTTAAACTCCTTAGTTTGCTTGAAGCATTTTTTTTTTTTCCCTCCTCTATGGAGAAGTGCTCCAACTAACTTACCAAATAAGATGTATACCATATTTATTTGTAACTGTATCTTATCCCTCTAGTTTTTGACTTTTTCTTTTTGGAAAGGTTTGGAGCATCTGTATCATATTGACACAAAACCAATTCTGAACTTGGATCACAATTCAGGAACCAATATGAACAACAATAGCTTGAAAAAGTTCATCTGTCCTACTTTCATTCTTAAAATGTGAGTGCATTCAGTGTTCCTAAAAGAGAAGAGCTGTTCACTAAACAAGTAGAAATGTTGGCATTTCTATATAATAATAATGCTGGCAGATGTCATACACCTGATATATATAAAAGTACATACTACTTCTGTGACAGGTGTTTAATGTGGAATTACCTGAGGCCTTAGCTAGAATACTAAGAGTTAAACTCTGATCTATCAGGGTCCGATTTCCAAAATTCTCACCAGTATATCCAGAGCCACTAACCACACAAAAGTTATAGTTTTATTTGAATATTACACTCCCAAGGAATACTTTGCCATCAAAATACCAAACTCCTACCTGTGTTATATGTAACAGTATTTACTCTTTAATACAAACAAAAATTAACACCATTTTTTACAAAACTAGAAGGCAAAAGACTCACGTTGAACCTCCTGTGTATAAACACTACATAGACTACTGTCTACAGCCTATTTTAATTAAGAATTCATTGTTCCTTCTGAAGTGTATTAGTCTACTTGAACAAAAAGGGAAAAGCAGAAGAAATGTAGATTTATGAAAGGTTTGACCCTTGCTCTCAAATTTACACACAGCAGGTCTTTCATACATACATTTTACTTCTATGCAGAAAACATCTAGATGACACAGTAACTCATTTAGGGTCAGGTTTTTTACCCTTTATTCACAGGGAATTATACATGTAGCTCTGAGCAGGTAAAAGAGAACAATTGTATTATTAAAGTAAAGTAAAAACAAAAATATCATAAGCACATAATTCACTAATGGTGAATTCTAGAGTCTATTACCTGGCTGAACAAGATTCAATGGACTTTAATTTCCTTTTTTACCATTTCATTTGTTGTTTTTTTTAACCTACGCAAAGGCAACCGATTACTAGGTTAACAAAGCTGAAACTTCTCATAAGGTGGCACAAAACTTTTTTAAAGAGTGAGTGTTGATCACAGTTTACATTTACACAATTACATTGATGGCATGGTCAGCAACTGGTTTTGCTTCATTATTTCCTTCATGGTAGACAGCAACTCTGTAGAAACTAAAGCCAAAGATTTCACCCAAGTTTCTTCCATGGTGACTCAGGCCATAGTCACTGGGTGATATTCACTGTCTGATTAGAACTGCAGGGATAATATTTGTATAACAAAAAAGCGACATATACTAGAGAAATAAAAGCTGCAAGTTTTTTTCTAACAGGCTTTCAAGTTTACAAGGATAGAAAGATGCATCCGTAATAAAATCCACATTCCTATCTTGAAAAAAATTCTTAGAAACAAGCTAGTCCCCAAACTGTGCTGTGCTCTAGATACCACAGAAAGATAAATCTAGCATGCTGCCATTTCACCAGAGGTAGGAATGCTTCCTGAACATTCAAATGGTTTCTCCACCAACAGTCTAGCACAGCTAAGAGTTGCTGATACAATTTTCATCAACCCCAAGTTAAAAGCAAATTTTCTAGCCCCAAATTTGAGTTATTAAAGAAATCAAAATTTATAGAAAAGTTTCTCCTAGAAGGAAAAAAAAGTAAAAAATGTTAAGAACAGTTTCTCATTCAAATATTGTTCAATAACTTATTCAGGTGGTAAAATGAACAAAAACCTCTTGAGATTTATTTCTTATTATTGCAGCAAGTTAATTTTTTTAGTTTATTCTGATCCAATATGACCCACTTCTAGTGTCAAACATTCTTGTTATCACATTCTACCTACTCATAACTATATTTCTCTTCTGTAGAAAACACCAAGGACAGGACTGCTTATGGATAAGCAGGATACTCTCTCATGAAATGGCAAAAAAAAAACCCAGCACCAGGGGGACTCGTCTCCAATCAATTTAATTTGATGGATTTATATTTCACAAACAGCAAGAGCTATAGAGCTCCTAAAAATAGCATGAATATTGACCTATATGGAAAATGGAACTGTTATCTTTCCATATCTTCATTTTTAAAAGTAATTCTGATATGGATAGCAAAGCAATAACAACATGCATAATACTGCAATCTCCTGTTTATTTCTGCTCATGAAGTCATGTAAAAATTAAGCTCTTCAGCTGTGAATCAGAAAGTAACAGCATGGTTTCAAGTTTCCCTTGGAATATCATTAGTTAGTATTATATTGGATGAATTTCCTAGTCTGAAAGAATTTTTATTTGGCTTCTTTCTGCACCATTGAACAGGTTGTCATACACTGTAGTACTGTAGTTTCAGTAGCTGAGTTTAGCAAGGATGAATGATGGCACAGTGTGAGAATGCACACTGTGAATAAACAATAGGAAAATTCTGAGAAATTGCTTGTATTTTTTGGCTGCAACCTGCACAAGTATTCATCACCTTCAATAACACCCAGACGTTTTACAGCTTCTTTCCTAAGGCCTACTGCATTCAGCTGTTCCAAATATAACATAGTAGGTTTTCAAAAGTTATCCTTCCCTTTTAAAAAGAAAAAAATTCGGGCAATCAAATGACATTAACGTTAACTGGAATCAGAAAATTCTGAACTTTTCAGCCTGAATCATTTTAGTGTTTGTACATCAGAACTGTTCAGAGCAGCTACAGCTGAGGAACCACTATTACTACTTTAACTTCAAACTGAAAAATAGCCTTGCAGCAGCATTTAAACTTTTTCCAAAGTGACAAATTAAGACTGGGAAGAGTCAGTTTTAATTAGTTGGCTCTAATCTAGCAGGGAAAACAGTTCAGAAAGATGACCCATCTTTCTAAAGCTATAAAAAAATCATTAGTGAAAATACGATCATTCTTAACAGTTAATGTTTCAATGTAGGTATTTAGGAAGACCTGTTAATATTACTATTTGTACAATAGAAAGCACCCCAGCAAATTAGAAACCTTCGTTATTTATTAATTGGTCAACTGGTTAGGTTTGTAAATCCTGTGGTGACATCATATCTTGGGAATTCAGGTGTAGAAACTACCTCAAATAAAATCTCTTACTTTTTCACCAGCCGTTATGAGCAAGAAGTAGGCTGTCTAGTAGTTTATCAGAGACAATACTTTTCTCCAAGATGCTACATTACTAACAAGGGGGTCACCTGCTCCAGAATCTTTTGAAAACCTAGGTTATTGGTTCTTGTGGCAAGGCAATAAGACCTTTTAACCTCTCTCACATTATGAGGCAAATTGCACTCATTCTTTGTATACATCACATGGTTTATCTTCTTGTCAAACTACGGAAACCTCACATCTTCCAGGAAAAAATTATCAACATTTTTCTCTTCTTGAAAGGGGGTAGAATTCTTCTGCAATGTGAGCATTCAACAGAAGCCTTGATTGCTGCAGATGCTTGAGCCTCAGCTGCCTCTTCTATTGATTCTGACTAGACGAATGACCACAGAACCAAGAGCAGTTAGGAAAGTAAAGGGAGTGAGAGGTAATCCTCACTATGACACTTCTGATCAATAACTTTCATCTTCAGGTCTTTTGATTCATTCTCTCAAATACACCCCATCCACCCCAGAAGGGAAACTTATTCAATGGAAAAACAGTGCACCGTCTCAATCACAGTATACAAATTTTAACTGTTTTTACTGTCTAATTTACAGTAAAGCTCCAACTGCATCATCCTCCTTAGTTGGTTATATTTAAATAATACTATATATTAATTAATTAATATATATTTACATAATACTATTTAAATAATTATTTAGACATTTAAATACCTGTAAGTTATACTTAAAAAATACCCAAGAGTGCATCTATAAGCTGAATGGCTCTTCCAGAGTTAAAATATAACAGTACACTGAGGATTGGTTTTGTGCAGTGTGACAGTCGGACGGGCAGGAGCTTCTGAAGGAACATGGTCACTTGCAACTAGAGTGCTCCAAGTCCCTTGCAGAAAGACAGATGGAAGGGAATCCCAGGTTATTTGCCCACAGGAAAGGGGAAGAAACAGTAGGAGCTAGGGGTCAAGGAGACAGAAGAAAAACGTGGTTTGTTTGTACTGGGCATGGAAATGCTAAAGGTTGCATTTCTCTTCTGTGTTGAGAGAGATGTAGGTATCTGATCTGGCATCAGTCTGGGCCATCTCCTGCTGGCACATGCAGAAGCAGAGGCACTGGAGCTGTGATCTGCACCAGGTTATACCATTCTCCATTTTTTGCCTCAAAGCGGTGCAGTAATGGTTCAACTCAGTACTTTCCCCACCTCTCTTCATTGCACTGTAAATCTATTTAAAATGTTGAATCTGGAATATGCCTAAGCTTTAGTAGCTTCATTTAGTGTTCGTTTTGGAAACTGGTAAAAAGTGGATACATGTATCTTCCTGAAGCATATGAATTTTATGAGAATGGTTCTCTAAATTTCTGTCATAGTTTATTTTCCCACAGCATATTCATCTGTTCTAAGTAAGAAATAATTTCTTCAAGGAGAACATTAAAGTTGGATCAGATTCTAATTTTTTTTTTAACATGTATAACATGAAGTAGATGTTAGAGATTAACAAAAAACTGGCATCCTTCTGGCCTGATTCTGAACTTAAGTATTTCATCAGCTTTCTCCAACTGCTTCATTCTGGTCTCCTTTTTCAAGAGTATTCACAGAAACATTATTTCAAATTTCCTCCCAAACATGAGTCATGAGCACACAGGGAAGGGAAAGTAGTTTCATTTTCTTTTTATACCAATAATAAGAGTAACAAAAATCAAAGATTTTTTTCTAAATTCAAGTATGGGTCCTACTATAATCCAGCAGCAAAACAGCAGGTAAGAAAATATTCTGGAAAGTACTTCTGCCACAGCAATAAATTTTATTTAGTATTGCAATGCCAGAGAGTCCTTGGGCCTTATCACTGCACCTGATTGTTTAGATGGACTCCAGGTTTATTTATCCATCTTTACAAAAGATGGTTATTAAAGATTAATCTTTACAAAATCAGCCCTTGCTTCAATGCAGTTCTAATCTACTAGTGGTCCCACTGTCTACCCCATATAATCCTTGCAAATCCTTGCAAATAAAATATTGCTTTTAAAGAAATCTATAAATAAACCCTTAAATTAGACTCTTTGTAGCATTAAAAGTCCATCTGTTTAAATATATTATTTAATATAGTTGAGTATCATTTTTGCAGAGCTTTAAAAAAGCTGAGGATGTCAGTTCCCTAAGAAAGAAAATTAATGCAATTACTCTGAATGTCTAGGGGCTTTTTTTCAGGTCTGTCTCTCAGACGATAAGCAAATACACATTTTAGGGAAAACAAATTACAAAAAGATGTGAAGACTCATCATCCAACTTCCTACATTTACATTTACTTCCTACTATTTACTGGTCGCTATCACTTCGATTTGTTCCATCATTTCTTTATAACCAGAAGACACAATGCTGATTTTGCCCATTCTTTCCAGCTGAGCTGACTGAGAGAACTACGAAAAGGAGTTTCCAGCCCAGTTGTAATGATGCTATCAAAACTGGAAATGTGATACATTCAAGCAGCTGTACACTAAACTGAATCTTCATGCACAAAAAACCAGTGGAGTCCTGCATATATGTTGTCTATAATGAAATAAATTCACTGTATCATTCAACTTAAGAACCGATTTATTGTATATGGCTATACAGGAAAGAGCAACACGATAATTCAAAGCTGACTGACAAACCTTGAATGCTTGATTTTTTAACTTACAAAAAACCCTGAAACAACCCCCCCACACACACACCCAAACAAACAAAAAAACCTCCCAATCACACAAACAAACCAGAAGCAAATGCTTACACAGCAGATAAGGAGCTATCCTTCTTTGGTTTCTTCTTTTCTCGAGCATCACTGAAATCGAGAGCAGCTTTGTCCATTCCCAGTAACTCACTGATCCTGTCACGGCCATAGAACTCACCATATTTATCCATGACCTAAAGTTAGGAGGAATATTCAAGAGAATCAGTTGGGCAGACCAGCTGTTTTTTAGCCTGGTTTCTGAAGACAAGAGGCTTAGCATGATCTTTTTCATCTGTTTGTTTCCATCTATCATGAAAGTTAGCAATATTTTTTTTTCTGCTCATTTGCAACCAATTCAATAGAGGCAAGAGGTGGGTGTCAAAGATAAGATTTTCCTTCTCATTTAATGAAAACAGGAAGAGAAAGGGAACCCAGCAGAAGGAAAATATCTAAATCAATATCATCACTGACAGAAAAAAATACACTATGAGGTCACACAGGAAAGAGACATTTTGAATATCCTAGCTACATGAAAAGCTCTGATTAAAATAAGATTTCTCAAAGAAAGTATTTGAACCTTACTAGTTATTCCTTTTTAAAAAAAGAAAAGATACATATTTATTCTGTTTAAAAGGGTTTTCTTAAACAACCTGAACATCTTGATTGGGAATCTTGGATTTTTTTTTTTCTGTTAAGGGAAAGTATTTCACATTGAAATAGTCACAGAAATGTCCTCACTTATTAACTAGCTCCATTGCATAATTTTATGACCTTATTTTTGTTAGTTAATAATGCAATGAAACTATAATACACAGGAATCCAAAGAGCTTGAACAGAGAGTTACAGCTAAAAATTATTTTCAGTGAATTTAAACTATCCCCCATCTCTTTCTTAAAAAATTTAACACGTTTCACAAGAAACTTTTCTGCAAATGAAACCTTACCTTTCTTTTCACAAATTTGTCCCAATAATTGTTTGGAAAAGACCTGAAAAACACAGATAAACAAATTACATTTTAGACAATCATGAGAAGATGATGGAGTAGTTACTAAGACGTACGTCATAAAAAATACATACTGATTTTGTTTCTAAGAGGCTCTTCGTTGTTGCTATCGCCAGCTAGTCATTTGTGAAGTCACTGGGATGAAAGTTGCCAAATGGCATTCACCATGTTAATGTGGCTGGGATAGGAGTGGCAGAGCCAATGCCTGCAGACAGAGTTCTAAAGCAGTTGGATCATACAGTCCCACCAGGCAGAGTCGGGACTTTAAATGTCTTCCAAAAGGAGAGCCTTCAAGAGACTCTAAAAGGATGCAAAGCACTCTCAAACTGACAGCAATTCACAATCATCACTGTGCTTGCCAAAAACAATTAATCACAATTTTTTTCTTTTATAGAACAGAAATAATTTTAAAGAAAAACTTGGGAATGAATAAGATTAAAAAGTAATACTAAACATTAGCATAACAGGTGCCTGAAATATTTTCTATCCCCCTCACAACTGTTTATTCCAGACAAGCTGCATGATCAACTAAATTGTGGAGACTGAAGAAGAATTCCTTGCAAAGTTGTAAAGAGACAGAGTAGATAAAAACTCACTGTGTGTTGATTACAAGTCTATCCCACTGTCCTTTAATATCATCTTCTGATGGCTGTTCAGTTATATACAGCCCATCAAATTCCAGTTTTCTTGCCACTTCCTTTTCTCTCTTAAAAATAACCAGTGGAACCTGCAGTTGAAAAAATATCAAGAATTATTTAAAATGCACTAACATATCTGCAAATTTTTAAGAAAGATGGTTGTTATGCAAAATTAAGTATAATAACTGAACAAAGCAAAAATACTATTTAAAAAAATTAAAAGACTTGACAATTGCCCAGAACACTGCAAAGGTATAGATGCACAAGGACCAGGTCATTTAGAATCATATAACTACAGTGTACCACACAGTTGTAAAAAGATGGCGAAAACCCCTGAAAAAGTATCCTTCAAATTAAAAAAAGTTCTTCAGTGCTATGGACCTATTAGAGATAGTCAAGTGAGAGAGAGCTAAAATAAAAATACTTTTTAAATGCTTAGAAACTCTAGTTCCAAAATATTAATTTGGGATTACACTTTTGGATTGCCTTTTGATACCCAGAGTTGTTAGAGGTTGCCTTTCATTTGTTAAAGAACTATTAAGGTTTCACAGTGGGAAGCAAAGTGGTTTCACAGCAGAGAGCAAAGAAAGACTGGAAGCAGTAAAAAGAAAAAAAAAAATCCTTAAATCACATTCATATTCCATATACTTGATTTGCACTCTGTAGTTCTTTGCCAGCAGCTGAGACACCTGAGCAGTAAGGCTTTACCTACAACTCACTCTCATCAGCTGGATGTTATACAGTATAATGTAATATATATAATATATATAATATACTTTTGAATAAAAGTATATTCCAAGAAGGCAGATGTAACTAGTGATCCCAGTGGAGTGGATTTTTTCTTAGAAATCTGTTACCAACAAAAAATAAACACTACTCTTCCCTGGAATTATTTTACAGGTCCCCAAAATTCAGCCACCCAGAGACTGACACCATATTTGGTCTTTTATTCAGGGTTTCAGAATTGGAAAGAAAGCAATTCATTACAGCAAATAATGATAGTAATGTCTTCCCTTCTAGTCAGTGAATAAATGTAGCAGAAAAGTGGGAGGACACCTGAAAAAACAGAAATCTAAGCTTTCATGCTGCATGCCAACCAGTGAAACAAGAAAATGTGTTTTAGTATTTATTGACCTGCAGAGACATGTAAGGTAGATATGAAAATCAACCACTTAATGCAGTAGTATGATGCCCATTTGTCTCAACTACAACTGCAGATCATGCCTTTTTAAGGTATTATCCATTAAAAGAGGAAAAGAAAAATATCAAGGACCACATAAAAGCTTAATAAAGAAATTGTAATTGTAAGGACAAATGAGCTGCCATACTGGGTCATAGGCAAAGGTCCATTTAATTTAGTACTATCTTGCACTTTGACCTATAGTTTTTGCCTCAGGAAGAGCATAAAAATGGGGGAAGTACATCCCAGATATACTTGTCCCAGCTCCAGCGATTTATGGCATTTGGTCTTCCTAAACCAGAGGCAGCATTTTGCCAATGAAGGTGGCATCTTTATTCCTTTAAAAGATGCTTAAGTTCCTGCCAAAACACTACCACCAGAGTGTGTATGAAAAGTAGGCATTATCTATAGTTACAATATGCAGTAGCAGCAGTCCAAAATGCAGCATGCTTATCAAAAGACCCAGCTGACAGACTAGTAATGCAGACACTGTCATATAGCTTCCTCTGGCCAGGTGCGTTCACAGCTTGTCTTTGACAGCCACGAGCAGCTTCTGATACAGGTGACTGCTGTAATTGTCTGGCTGACACAGTAACAGTGCAAATGCTGATCCTATGATCCAGTGTCAACCCAGCAAATCAGGCTCTGGCCTGTAACTTCCTCAATTCACACATCAACTAACACACAATTTCTGTGTAGGTTATGCTAACCGAGCAGTGTTTCTTTACATGGTCTCTCAACCTGCTTAAGCAAAACTGCTCTGACTTTGTTCCAATTTATACCACTCAATGGATAAAAAAGTTGGGAGCTAGAGGAAAAAAATGATGTTCAGTTTTTCTTACTTTCAAACAATAATACCCTATGATGCAGAAGAATGAGATGACTGTGTGTAGGATGGCCAAAATCCGCAGTGTGGGCTCCATGTAGCCACTGCTTTCTTCCAGGACATAATGCACTGCAATGACCCTCTGGTTGTCGCTTTCCAGGCTGTTCAACTTGGTACTTTCACCAGCTGATACCACAGGAACTTCTTTTTCTTCTGCCACAGCAGAGGTGGAGACCTGTTCAAACCATATAATCTTAATATTGCAGCTGTATTCCTTTGACAGGAGGTTTACACTACTACAAGCTATGTAGTATAACTGAAAACAATACCACCAAGGACAATATAATTGTGAGAAAAGATTTTTTTGCATAAAATTGTCCACAGAGATCCTCATGTGTCCTCACAGGGGCCCTTTCATCTTGTTACACCCATCTGTGATAGTGTGCATTTTCTTTTTTTTTTTTCCTCACACTCTACCCATGTTAGCAAATTTGGGCCATGCTGAGTTTTATCACCTCAAATTTAAAAACGAGCATAGCCCTCTCGGAAGAAACCTAGTCAACTCCTGACATTCCCACATGCAGTCTTTATCAGCAGGGCTCTGCCAGGAACTGATTCAAGTCTGAAGACTCTAGAGTTGTATTAACGATACCAAAAGTCTTGACAAAGAAGATCAGTTATATTCTAGGCAGCCTAAGATGATGTGACTTCTTACTGTACACACCCCCTCTCAGGGGAGCATAATGGCACAAGAAAACATCTCAGCTGACATGTATTAGTTTAAGTTGCTAGTGAAGGCTCGGCTTGGCTAGGTCACTGTATTGTGAAATGGAGCATCTGAGGCATGGGTATGCTTTTCAGTCTGCTGCCTCTGTCTGCACAGGACTTTGTAAATAGCTGTTTGTGTACTGGAAGTCTATTATTACTTCACACAAACACTTTAGGTCTTACCATGTTAGATTTCTGAAGTGGCAGTATGAAGCAGGTATTTAATCTGTGAAACTAGGCAGTTTTACCATAGTATACTGACTACAAAACATGAATGTTTTTCAGTATTCAACATGAAAAGTAGTATGTTGACCATTTTACCTTATAGAAAAGCAGGATGAAGTTGATGGCAAAAGCAACAAACAACGCCAACATCCTCATGTTGTAGAAGTTTCGTGCAAAATAATTCTGAAAATAGAAACAGAACATAAATACACTTTGCCTAATAATGATACCACAATCATTATTAGGTTGTTGCATGGGGTTTTTTTGTTGGTTTCCCCTATGGAGCTTTCTAATGGAATTATAAATAGAAAAAAAAGAAGAAAAATAATCAAACATTTTGAGTGGTGCATTGTACAAATTCTCTCCTACTCTATATGTGCAATAATGGATTAAAAGGACCTTTTGTGTCACTCCATGCAGAAAGGGATGAAGGATTTCTATTGGCCTCTTACATCTTTTTCATTATCCTTTCAATACACTTAGAGACAACACAGACACATCACAATGTAATATTAATACAGAACACGTCACATGTAATAGTAAGACATACATCTTCCCTGTACCTCAATATTCTTGCATATGGCAAATTGTTACTTTTACCAAGAAACAAAAATGTCTGCATATAAGTTTATTTAAAATCTTTTTCTATTCCAAAATCAATCATGTATTTACCAGATCAGCAAAAAGTTTGCCTGACCTGTCATGAGTAGAAAGTTTCTCTCACATTATGATGCTACCAAAAGGATTGCAGAAATGTACCTTTTCCCTTCCTGATCACTCACAACCCTTAGCAGCACACATTTTTAAGCCTTGAACTCTCACATGGGAATTCCTCTATTTTTCAGTCCTAACCATAGAGGACTATTAGTGAATTATTTAAATGATACTATTAGAAAAAAAAATAAATTAAATTTGCATGACTGCTACACCATTAGCCTAAAAATGAATCAAAAGCAAAACTTAAACATCTAATTCTTTATTAAGGTTGTGACTGCAGTTTTGTAGTTTTGCTATGTTACTCATGTTAGAAGTATGCTGTCCCTACAGTATTTCTTTTTGCTTTGCATTTCACACTAGCCTCACAGAACATGAGTGGAATTTTCTAGGTAATAAAAGCATGGGTTCTAAATAGTTCTAAAGCAAACACAGGGATATTGTATTTTACTGAGACACTCTCAGATACAGTTATACCATTTTAATTAGTTTTATTTTCCACAGGTTTTGAGAAGTTTCTCAAATAATAACTTGTTATTTCACAAAAAAATCTATAACATATTTTCTTATAAATTTTAGGCTAAGCATTGTATCTTAATAAATTCTTTTTATAGGAGAACTTATCATTTCCCAAAGTTGTCTCTCAGGGGAAAAAAAAAATCACACAGGCTCACAAGCTGCTGTGAAAATTCAGGACATTTTATTCACATAAAAATTCATGGCTGTTTTCCAATGATGGACAGACATGTCTGAAGGTCTGGGTTTTAGACAATAACTGTCTTCCTAAGAATTAATATCTTGTTTAGTAAGTTATTTGTGTGTTTCTTTTCTCTGACATTCCAGTTAAGCCTTTGCCTTTATGTCTTCTTATGGATG